>NC_092872.1:653846829-654149496 GCF_028372415.1 Notamacropus eugenii
CCATATCGAATAACAGTGGTGATAATGGATGTACTTTTTTCACCCCTGATCTCATTGGGAATACGTTTAGCTTATCCCCATTCCATATAATGCTCACTGAAGGTTTTAGATAGATACTGCTTATTATTTTATGGAAAGTTCCATTTATTCCCTTTATTCCCTAGTGTTTTTAATAGGAATGAGTGTTTTATTTTTTCAAAGGATTTTTTTGTACCTATTGAGATAATCATGTGGTTTCGATTAGTTTTGTTGTTGATATGATCAATAATGCCAATAGTTCTCCTGATATTGAATGAGCCATGCATTTCTGATATAAATCCTACCTGATCATAATATATTATACTTGCCATAAGTTGTTGTTTTCTTTTTGCTAAAATCTTATTTAAAATTTTTACTCGTATGATCATTACAGATATTAGTCTATTATTTTGTTTCTCTGTTTTGGTTCTTCCTGGTTTAGGTATCAGAACAGTATTTGTATCATAAAAAGAATTTGGAAAGACTCCTTCTTCCTCAATTTTCCCAAATAGTTTATATAATTTTGGAATTAACTGTTCTTTAAATGTTTGGTAAAATTCACTTGTAAATCCATCAGACCATGGAGATTTTTTCCTAGGGAGTTCATTGATGGCTTGTTCAATTTCTTTTTCCGAGATGAGGTTATTTAAGTATTCAACTTCCTCTTCTGGTAATCTGGGTGATTCACATTTTTTAAAATATTCACCCATCTCATTTAGATTGTAAAATCTATGGAAATACAGTTGGGCAAAGTAATTTCTAATTACTGTTTTAATTTCTTCCTCATTGGAGGTGAGTTCACCCTTTTCATTTTTGATATTGGAATTTGATATTCTTCTTTCTTTTTTTTAAATCAAATTGACCAAAGATTTATCAGTGTTATTGTTTTTTTCATAAAAGCAATTCTTACTTTTATTTATTATTTCAATTGTTTTCTTAATTTCAATTTTATTAATCTCTACTTTGGTTTTCAGTATTTCTAATTTGGTATTTACTTGGGGATTTTCAAGTTGTTCTTTTTCTAGTTTTTTCAGCTACATGCCCAATTCATTGATACCTTCTTTCTGTATTTTATTCATTTAGGAATTCAGTGATATAAAACTTCCTCTGAGAACTTCTTTTGCAGCATCCAATAACTTTTGGTCATTTGTTTCATTATTGTCATTCTTGAATGAAGCTGTTAATTGTTTCTATGATTTCGTGTTTAGCATACTCATATTTTAGGTTTAGATTATAGAATTTCCAATTAATTTTTGGTCTATATTCCCATGGCCTTTTATTACATATAATATTATTGCAATATGACCTGAGAAGGATGCAAGGACCATCTCTGTCTTTGTGCACTAGATTGTAAAATTTTAATGCCCTACCTAATACATGGTCAGTTTTTGTATATGTGCCATTTACTGCTGAGAAAAAGGTATATTTCTTTCTATCCCCATATATTTTTCTCCATCGATCTATCTTGTCTTATCCACAGTGTTAGTGACCTCCTTTACTCCTGGGTTCACTGAGGTGGGGCTATCTGGGACAGCTCAGGTCCTGCACTTGGCCCCTTCAGCCACAGCAAGAGGGAACTCCCTTTGTAATTTTCCTAGCCTCACAGATTGAGACTGTTTATGCCTTCAGCTGATGTCACTATTCCCAGATTTTCCCTAGGGAAATATTCTCTGAATTTTTCAAGGTCAACAAGGGGAGGGCAATAGCATTTACTGATCACTCTGCAATCTTGACTCCTGGGAGTTCAAGTATGTGACTTATCGTCATTTAATCTGCAGGCTGATTGTCTCAGGAGTGGCTGCTCCAGTTACATGGGCTTCTGCTCCCTTCCACTGGACTTCCATCCTTGGTCGATATGTTTGAGATTCTGCAGTGCTGCTGCTGCTTCAGACTACTAGGGGCACCCTGCTCAGCTTTGCTATGGCAGGTTCTTCACTGGTATCAACTTGTATTCTTGTAAATTTGACTCAGTATTTTGGAAGTGAGGCCTTTACAAAGGACACTGATTCTAAAAATTCTTCCCCAGTTTTCTGCTTCCCTTCTAAACTTGGTTGTACAGACTTTGTACAAAATTTTTTTAATTTAGTGTAATCAAAATCATCCTTTTTTTACTTAATAGTGTTCTCTATGTCATGTTTGCCATAAATTCTTCCATTCTCCATAAATCTGATAGATAAACTATTCCTTGTTCTCCCAGTTTGCTTATAGTATCAATTTTTATATTTAAATCATGTACCCATTTGTTCTTTAGTTTGGTATGCAGTGTAAGTTATTGGTCTATGCCCAGTTTCTGCCATAGCATTTTCTCATTTTCCCAGCCATTTTTGTCAAATAGTGGGTTTATGAAACAGTAGATTACTATAGTCGTTGACTACTGTGTCTGGAAATTCACTATTTTTTAATGTTAGACAAAGCTAAATGTCATATACTTCACAAATGTCATTTGAATAGTTCTATCATTTATTTCTCTTGTCTCTGTCTAAAATCCAGGAAACCAAAATCCATTACCTTTTCTTCAAATTTTCCAGTCTTCTTAACTTCTTTTTTCTTAAACCACTACCACTGTATTACAAGAATTTATCAACTCATTACTATAGTGTTGCAATGGTATTCTGGTGGGCTTTCCTGCCTTAAGTTGGTCCCCACTCTGGTCCATCATCCACTCAGCTAAGAAGAGATATACTTAATCTTCACTCATTCCAATTTTCCATCCTTTAATAAGCATCAGTGACTCCCTGTTACATCCAGATTCCAATATAAAATCCTGGTTAGCTTTTAAATACCTTCATAACCACTATTTTCTTAACACTGTAGTCTTTATAATGCATTTCTTCTGTTCACATACTCTATAATCTAATCTCCAGTAATACTGGCTTCCTTGTTATTCTTCACAAAAAGCAATTAATCTCCTGATGTGTCCCAAATCTATGACTTTTCACTTGCTTTCTCCAAAACCTGGAATGCTCATCTTCATCATATCTGCCTCCTGTATTCTCTATTTTGTTTCTTTTCTGGACAATTAATAATTAGTGAGGAATCAATCTGAGCTATATAACTTATTAACAAAACATAAATCAATGGTCCAATGGACTTCCACCCCCCCCCAATCAGTCCAAAGACCATGAATGACAAGTGGGACAGATTTTTATAAAGTAAAATATTTAACCAAATAAGACCAATTAATTAAAAGACAACAGCCAAGATATGAATTGAGGTAATCTGATTTCTAATGATAAGAAAGACTGGGGACTTTCCAAGTTGGGGGGGGCATGAACAGGTGTAGTTTCCTGAAATCAGAAATAAAAAATGGTGTCACACTTCCCCCAAATATCTGTATTAAATCAAAGGAACATAGAAACAATAACTGATTGACCAATACAGGGATAGTTTTCAGATAAGAAATATAGGTTACTTGAGATATGTAATTGAGAAAACTCCTTACATTAAGTTTTGATACTGACTGGGCTTTTGATCAGCCTATATTAGGTCCTTAGTTAAGGGTCACTAAGCAGCAAGTAGAGGTAGTTCAACTTTCCAACCATGCAAGGCTAGGTTCAAACAATGCAATAAAATTTTCTCACAGTTCCCATAACTGAATACAGTTTTCTCATGATACAGAAATTAGACTAGAGTTATAATTGAATAGAAAGGGAACTAAGCTAAAATTGAGTCACAAGATGGAATCAGCATGATTCATTCAATTTCCATACTTCAAATTTCACATCCAATTGAAACCCAATCTAACAAATATTTATTAAGCAGCTACTATGTGCCAGGCACTGTGCAAGGCCTGAGGATATGATTAATAAAAAGATAGAACCTGCCTTCCAGTATTCATAATCTAAAGGGGGAGACAATACAAAAAAGGAAGCAAGAAAGTAGGGGTGAACTCAGGGAGTACCTTGTATGGAGGCATCTTGTTCCATGGAATTGAAGTTGGATAGAAAAGAAGATACAAAGTGGAGGAGCTGAGAGCCCAGTATCTGCCCTCTATAAAGGAAGGTTTTGGGAAGAGTTTGGAATTTTACCCCCCACCCACTAGCACTCTAATCAGAGAGGTGAAGAAGCTGAGGGAAGTGATGTCAATTAAGGTTTGAGTTGGGAGCATGCTGATAGGATGAAAAATGATGAGCTTATGCGGGGAGGGGCATCTTATTCTGATGTTGAAACCAGGTAAAGTGGTAGATTTAAATCCCAACATGCACAAGAATCCTTTTCCAATCTCCTTTGATTCTAGCTCTTTCTTTCTGAGGTTTCCTTCAATTTATCAGTTTATATACTTCATTTGTACATAGTTGCTTGCAGCATTAGTCTGTGAGCTCTGTGATAACCTTATTGAATAGAACTGGAACCTGTTTTCTCTTCATTGACTACTTTGAATTCCAAGACAACCAGTTTTCTACATTGGAGTTTACTTCTTTTTTTGGAAACTGAGTTTCTAATTGAGGTCCTTAATAACAATTGCAGTTCATGTACTAAGGTTCCAGATGATTATTTTGCAAGCAAAGTGGTAGCTCAAAGAAAAGCAGTCCCTTTGGAGTTAGAAAGAACTATTGTCTGTAACTCAGCTCTAATTTATCCTGAATGGAAAGATTGATTCATGTTCACTGACAGCTTTTCTGACAGTGAGTGGCAGTTAATGTCAGAAGTTCAGGAGGAGGTATCATAAAATAGCTAAGGAAAGAAAATAGCTGTTCACTTCAGTCTTTATAAAGCAAAAAGAAACTCCTTATGTGCTGGTTTTCATGAAGAAAGAAGGGGATAGGAATAGGTCAACTCTGAATACAAGCAAAAGGAGTTTCAAATATTCTACATATTTCCAACCTCAAGAATATCATTTAATTTTTGTTAAATATTTAATTCAGTTAATAAGTATTTTTCAATCTCCTTCCATAGAACTAGATATGATGAATGAAAAAAAAATCTTTAAAAAAGATCCCTTTCCTTAAAGAACCCATAATTTAACAGACAATGAATATTTCATAAATAAAGCAGTACTAGATAGGTAGGACTTATTTACATAGTGGAAATGGGGAAGAATTTTACAAAGTATAGATGCTTGTTAGGAGGAGAAACATGAATGGAAAGGTATAGTTGTGGTGAGCATGTTATATTCATAAGACAAAGAAGAAGGGAAACTGGCTATTGAAAAGTCCATGTTTGTAATAGTAGTCTTACTTAGTAAGGCTTAGCTGGGAAGTTAATGTGGAGTCAGATTATGGTGGGAGTTGAAAGATTCTAAATTTCTTCAAGTAGGAAATATGGAAAACCAGATGGTAACAATGCTATTTTTGCAATAATACCACTATATCTATGAAAAAAGTGCTATATCATTGGGAGTTGTTAGATTATAATACACTATATGTTTTAGACTTAATGAACCTTGAGCTGTGTCTACATTATTGCTAATGTTTCTTGAATGCAAATTAAACAGCTAGTTTTTCAGGATTATTGACAAACTTTATAAAATCTCCATACATATCATTTATTAACTTAAAGGTGTTAAATTCTCTTGTTTTTACTAACTCCTGACTTCCCTGACTAGTAAAGAGCTTCCAAATACAAGTACTTCGGAGACTGATGGAGTAGCATTTGATTTAGTGGGATCCCCCACTGCAGGTATCTATGAAAAAGCTGCATGACTACTTAAGCATAGGATGTAAGAAGATTTTAATTCAGGCACAGTTTAGACTAGATAGAAGTTGAGGTGCATTACATTCTAAGATTCAATGGCCTACAACATAGCAAAAATAAAAAATTTTGGTTACTATTTTAATTGTCTTTATACAAACTCAGTTAATTAACCAAAATATTGAATGCATTCCTACAGAAGTAGAAAGAACAGTGGAAAGAGACACAAAGAGCTTAATTTTTCTCTGTCATGAATTTGTCATACATTGGTTTCATAACCTTTGAAAACTCATTTTAAATGAAGAACTTAGGACCAATATTTCTAAAGTTCCTTCTGGATCTGAAATTCTACGAAGCTAATCAGCTAATCAATCATATAGGTTGAACCTTAAAAGAATGTGTTTAGGTCAGATAATAAGAATGAGGAATAACTAACAGATAGTTTCTGTTTTTCATTAGTAATCATACAGTGTTAACATGTGTGAAAGATCTATGAGATTTGGACAGAAGCCTTGTGAAGGATTTGTAAGAGTACATACTCAAAAGTCACACAGCACGAGAAGGCATTGTTTGGTTTTAATATAGACCAGTGGAGAATGCTCAGCCATGTCCATAAGATGGTAGAATATCTCAGAGCATTGAAGTATCCAGGTCAAAAGCCGTTCTCTCATCTCCATTTTTGGCAAATGATCATATTTAGCTGTCTAAATTGATTGATTTAACTGAAAACATGTTTTAGGATAATGTTCATTTAAATTCGTCCATGAAGAGATAGGGAAATTAAAATGGTAGCTCATTTACTGGAGAGTGAATTTCCCATTTCCTATGAATATATTGAGAAATATCCTACTTTTTCTTAATAATATTTCCAGAAGAAGGAAAAAAGTTAGCATTCTTCTGCCATTGGAACAAGACCTAAAACTGAAAAAGTAAATAATCAAGGAATACTTTGCTAAGGCCAATTGGAAAAGATTCATGGAAGTTATTGCATCAGGTCTTCTTGATGTTGACATAATTTTCTACATTGCACTTCCTAAATATCACTCTATAGAAGTAAGAATTTAAAATGTAAACCTAGAATAAAAAGCTAATGGTCCAGAAAAATATCTAAGGAATTATTTAGGCTAATACATTTGTTTTATGGGTATGGAAATAGAGGCCCAGAGAAATGAGTTATCATTCTACAAGTTATGCATCTCATTTAGTATCAGAGCCATGAATAAAGTCTTGGCCTCCTAACTACCTCTCCAGAATCCTTTTTCTTCTACCATTCAGAATATTTTCAAAGCACGGGTAATTGGGACTTACTTTAATAAGAAATAAATGACTTCTAATGATGAGAAAGATCTTTTTAAACCTTAAGTTTATCGTTAGTTGTCTTTATATGACTTTATAGAATCCATATTGAAATTAGAAAGAACCCTAGATACCATTTAAATCAATCTATTCAGGAAAAAATAATTTCTTCTATAAAATACATTTAAAAATTAGTTATCTCATCTCATTTTAGTGGCCTCCATTTTAGGGAGACCAGCTACCATCTGAAGTGTTCCATCCTGTTTCTTGTATAAAAACAATTATCAGAAAGTTTTCTTTTAATTAAGCCTCACCCTTTCTCTTTGAAAATTTCATTTATTGCTCCTTGATTTCCTTGTTGGGGCAAGAAATATAAGTTACTGTCTTTCCATGTGGATGCTCTTTCAAGTACTTGAAAATACCTGTAATCCTTCCCTCACCCTAATTCCCTAAGTTTTCTCTTCAGGTGTACTCTTCAGATTTCCATTCATAGTGTGAAAGTTTCAATACTGTTATCCCTTCCACATTGTGGGGGTTAGTAACATGGCACTCCTTCATCTGGAAAAACTGCATAGAATTTTTGGCCCTCTTTTTGTACCATAGAATTCTGAAGTTTTTTCTTTTTCTTTTATCAAGTGTATAAATTGCTTTATTGTAAAATTTGGGTTAAGCATTTGGTGATAGACTATGTGTTATCTGCTGGCTTTTACTTGTTATCTTGATTCTGCAAAACTCTCCCAAAATTCACATTTGATTTATTTTTTTTTTTTTGGTTCATGATATTTATTATTTTCTTTTTCCCTAGTTACATGTAAAATAATTTTAACATTACTCTTTAAAACATTAAGTTCCAAATTCTCCCTCTTTCTCCTTCCTCATCCCCCTCCTCATTGAGAAAGCAAGCAATTAGATATAATTTATACATGTGTAGTCATGCAAAACACATCTTTATCAGTTATGTTGTGAAAGAAAACATTAAAAAATTCAAGAAAAATAAAGTTAAAAAAAGTATACTTCAAACTGTATTCAGACACTATCAGTTCTTTTTCTGGGGATGGATAGTATTTTCCATCCTAAGTCCTTCAGAGTTCTCTTGGATCATTTTATTGCTAAGAATAGTTGTCATTCAAAGCTGATCATATTACAGTATTGCTGTTACTTTGTACATTGCACATTTTTTTTTTCTGAGAGCATCCTGCTCATCAGTTTTTATAGTAAAATAGTATTCCATCATAATCATATATCCCACCTTTTCATCCATTCCCCAAATGATGGATATGTCCCCAGTTTCTATTTCTTTGCCCCCCAAAAAGAACTGCTACAAATATTTCTGTGTATATAGATGTTAAATTTTGTGTTATCCTGACTGCCTCCATGATACTTCAATTGTTTCTTTCTGGCTACTGCCATATTTTTTCCTTGACATGGGAACTCTGGAATTTGGCTACTATATTCTTAGGAGTTTGCATTTGGGTATCTCTTTCAAGAGGTAATTGGTGGATTCTTTCAATTTCCACTTTTCCCTCTGGTTCTAGAAAATCAGGGCAGTTTTCCTTGATAATTTCTTGAAAGATGATACCTAGGTTTTTTAAATTATGACTTTTAGGTAGTCAAATAATTTTAAAATTTTTTATCCTGGATCTATTTTCCAGGTGATTTTTGTCTAATGGGATATTTCACATTGTCTTCTAATTTTTCTTTTCTTTTCTTTTTTTTTTAGTTTTGTTTTATTTCTCTTGATTTTTCTTAAAGTCATTAACTCTCATTTGCTCCTTTCTAATTTTTAAGGAATTATTTTCTTCAGTAAGTTTTTGGATCTCCTTTTCCATTTGGCCAGTTCTGCATTTTAAGGCACACTTTTCCTAATTGGTTTTTAAGACCTCATTTCTCATTTGGCCTGGTCTCTTTTATAAGGTGCCATTTTCTTTGGTATATTTTTTGTCTCCTTTACCAAACTATTTACTTCTTTGTTATGATTTTCTTGCATAATTCTCATATGTTTTCTCAAATTTTCCTCTACTTCTCTTACATGATGTTCAGAGCCCTTTTTGAGCTCTTCTATGGCCTGAGACTAATTCATATTTTTCTTCAAGCCTTTGGATGCAGGAATTTTGACTTGGTTGTCTTCTTCTGGATCTGTGTTTTGGTCTTCCTTGTCACCATAGTAGCTTTCTATAGTCATATTTTTTAATATTGTTTGCTCATTTTCCCAGCTTATTATTGAGTTTTAAGTCTCTGTTAAAATAGGGCTCTGCTTCAAGATGGAGAGCACATCTGTGTCCAGGGGTTTTGTGCTGTTGTTTTCAGATACTTGTAGGGACACATAAGCTTTCTCTTTTTTTTTTTTTTTTTTTTGTATTTAAATTTATTTATTTAAGTTTTCAACATTCATTTCCACAAAATTTGGGATTCCAAATTTTCTCCCCATTTCTCCCCCCCACCCCAAAACACCAAGCATTGCAATTACCCCTATCACCAATCTGCCCTCCCTTCTAAAATCTCTCCCTTCCCTTATCCCCATCTTCTCTTTTGTCCTACAGGGCAAGATAACTTTCTATACCCCATTACCTGTATTTCTTATTTCCTAGTTGTATGCAAGAATAATAGTTATTCCTAAAACTTTGAGTTCCAACTTCTCTTCCTTCCTCCCTCCCCACCCATCCCCTTTGGAAAGGCAAGCAATTCAATAGAGGTCATATCTGTGTAGTTTTGCAAATGACTTCAATAATATTCATGTTGTGTCCATCCTATTCTGCCCCCCATTTCTTCTATTCTCTCTTTTGATCCTGTCCCTGTCCAAGAGTGTTGACTTCTAATTTCTCCCTTCTTCCACTGCCCTCCCTTCCATCATCCCACCCCACCCTGCTTGTCCCCATCTCCCCCATTTTCCTGTATTGTAAGCTAGGTTTTCATACCAAAATGAGTGTGCATTTTATTCCTTCCTTGAGTTGAATGTGATTAGAGTAAGCTTCATGTTTTTTCTCTCACCTCACCCCTTTTTCAATACACTGAAAAGTCTTTTACTTAGCTCTTTTATGAGAGATAATTTGCCACATTCTGTTTCTCCCTTTCTCCTCCCAATATATTCCTCTCTCACCCCTTAATTTGATTTTTTAAGATATGATCCCATCCTATTCAATTCACCCTGTGCTCTCTGTCTCTCTCTGTGTCTCTCTCTCTGTCTCTGCCTCTCTCTCTCTCTGTCTCTCTCTATGTGTGTGTATGTGTATGTGAGTGTGTGTGTGTGTGTGTGCGTGTGTGTGTGTGTGTGTGTAATCCCACCAACTACCCAGATACTCAAAAAAGTTCTGAGTTACAAATATTGTCTTTCCATGTAAGAATGTAAACAGTTCAACTTTAGTAAGTCCCTTATGATTTCTCTTTGCTATTTACCTTTTCATGCTTCTCTTGATTCTTGTGTTTGAAAGTCAAATTTTCTTTTCAGCTCTGGTCTTTTCATCAAGAATGCTTGAAAGTCCTCTATTTCATTGAAAAACCATTTTTTCCCTTGAAGTATAATACTCAGTTTTGCTGGGTAGATGATTCTTGGTTTTAGTCAGTTCCTTTGACTTCTGGAATATTATATTCCATGCACTTCAATCCCTTAATGTAGACACTGCTAGATCTTGTGTTATCCTGATTATATGTCCACAATACTTGAATTGTTTCTTTCTAGCTGCTTGCATTTTTTTTTCCTTGACCTGGGAACTATGGAATTTGGCTACAATGTTCCTAAGAGATTCTTTTTTGGATCTCTTTCAGGAGGTTATTGGTGGATTGTTTCAATATTTATTTTCCCCCCTGGTTCTATCAGGGCAGTCTTCCTTGATAATTTCATGAAAGATGATGTCTAGGCTCTTTTCTTGATCATGACTTTAAAGTAATCCCATAATTTTTAAATTGTCTCTCTTGGATCGATTTTCCAGGTCAGTTGTTTTTTATAATCCTTTTTGAGCTCTTCCATGTCCTGAGACCATTGAATATTTATTTTGGATGTTTGGGATACAGAAGCCTTGACTTTTCTATCTTTCCCTGATGTTAAGCATTGTTCTTCCTTGTTGGAAAGGATGGGGGAAGAGATCTGTTCACCAAGAAAGTAATCTTGCATGATCTTATTTTTTTTTCCCTGTTTTTTGGGTGTTTTTCCCAACTAGTTACTTGACTTTTGGGTCCTTTGTCTAGAGTAGAGTATACTTTGGGGATCTATAAGATCTCAGTTCCTCCAAGGTGGCACAATCAAGCATGTACACTGATCTGGGAGCAGGGAGAGATTTTTGTGCCCAGAATCTTAGCAGAGTTTCCTCTCCACAGCCACCTGGCCTCCAGTTCTGCCACCATTCAGTGTGAGATAAAGATCAGCTGCCATAGGGCTTCTACACATAGCTTATGGAATAATTAGCTCTTCAGTGCCCCCAGGGTTTTTACGATCCAACAATGGATCTGGGGTCCATTGTGGGAACTGCTGCCACCTGCCTGATGTGCCTCTGTGGCCACTGCCTGAGGCCAGAACTATGGGAAGGCCTTTCTCCCTTCCTGACCAACTGAGAAAACCCTGTCACTGACCTTTGGTGCCTGTGGGTTGAGGGATCTACGAACCACTGCCGCTGGGACTGGAGATTCCACCCCAGAGGGCTGTTTGCAAGCTGCTTGGCCAAGGCTGAGCTGGGCTCCACATTAGGTGCAGCAGATGTTTCTCGTGGGCCTTTCAGGTCACCCTGGGCTGCAAATCTCCTCCACTCTGTTGTTCTCCACTTCTGTGGCTACAAAATTTGTTGAGAGTCCCTCTCTACAGGTATTTTATGGACTGTGTGAGGACAGCCAGCATATGTGTGTCTTTCTACTCTGCCATCTTGGCTCCATCCCCCCATAAGCTTTCAATCCTTCAAAGGTGGTATGATCTAAGGAGAGCTGTTTACTCCTCTCCTGAACTGTTCTCTGGCCTACAAGTGACCACAAGTACTATTTTCTGCCTTGGAACTGTGACAAGAGTCCACCTTCCACTGTGGCTGCAAGCTTTGCTATAGTAATGTTACTTTTAACCCTCAAAATGCCACCCAGGACTGGGACCTGAATTCAAGTATAAGCAAAGCAAGAAGGTCCTGCCTCAATGCTAGCAAAAGGACCCCTATAATCTCTTTTTGACTGGTGTTCAACAGCCTTACCATCTGTGGGCTGAGAAGTCCAGAAGCAGCCAATTCCACTGCCTCTGCTGATTCAGTCACTTCCAAGGTTTGCTCTTGGTTTGCTGGAACAGGGCTATGTAGGCATGGCCTATTCTGAACTGTGCTCCAATCTCACCCAGGTATGCAGATGTTTCCTGCCAAGCTTCCAAGTTGCTTTGGGCTGGGAATTAGTTTCACTCCATCTTTTTGTGTGTTCTGCTGCTCAAGAATTTGTTTAGGGTAATTTTCAAATATTTGGCGGTGTTTGGGAGGAGAGTTCAGGCAAATTCTTGCCTTTACTCTGTCATTTTAGCTCTGCCTCCATCATGTAATGTGTTATACTATTCCATGATGTATTGAAACTACAAGAGGGAAAAATAAAATATGGAATGGATAACTATAGGTGGAAATCTTCCTAAAAGAGAATCATTCTTTAGGAATGATGTTTGGATGGTATTCATCAGAAGGTTCCTAACTTTTTTCAGTCACCAACATGATTCATATGACTTTTTAAGGGTATCATTTTATTCTTTCATGATGTCTTGTGATCTTGATTTCATGAAGCATCTATTATTGCATCAAATTATGGAAAAGCTATACATTTTTATATTAAGCCACTAGTGGACTTATTATGTCACTAGAGAGCCTTACTAGTTAAGTTTTGGGAAGGCTCATCACCAAGTTATATGCAAGATGATTTCTTTTCAGTCACAGCTGCTTTTGAAGATCACTTATAAAGTCCCAGAAGGGTTATGGCATGGACAAGTAGAGAGAAAGCTCCAAAAGAAAAAAAAAATTATAGACTATTGAAGTATTCAAGTAGAAGTATTTAAAAGTAAGGAAAGAGAATTTAAATAGACTAGAGAGTCATCCAAACTTTAATTCCTCCAGAGAGGTTGGAGTAACCTCTAACCTAACAGAATCAAGTAGTGAATTATAAGCAGCAGAGTATAAAAGGGGAAAAAATCTCTATAGACACTAATTTCTTTTGAAATATGACAACTGACTTTAACTAAAGTTTATTTCTAGAAGGCATTATTGCTTCATATTAAAATACTCCATTGTGTCAAAATAACTAGGGAGATACTGAATATCAAGGTTAATTTTTAAATTGCTGGGATAATGAAGCACATTAGTGATATACGTTAGCTTTGTCCAAGTCATTATTGTCCTTGATTGACAAGAGACAATGAAGTCTGCCCAGCACAATGACAATATATAAGCTACACTCATTTTATCATGCTATGGATACACATATACATGCACATGCACACACATACACACACACACACACCTCTGAACTTTGATCACATGCCTCTAACATAAGGTACAGTCTGTCAAAAATAAGGTACAATGCTGTCGAAAGCATTTCTGAAGTTTACCTAATTTTCATTGTTATTATCTTACTAAAGGTGTCTATAAATTTCAGGAACACTTGTAAAATTGGATTGCAAGGAAGTCAGTATCAGTTTGTTTTTACTTCTGCTTCTCATCAGAATTCAAGCTACTTGGCTGAAGTACCTGGGTCCACTCAACCCAAAAACCAACCACAGGGGAAAAGAAAATTCAGCTAACAGAAGAAAAGTTATGTTTATTTTCTCTTCTACCTTTCTCTATCTTTTGTTCTCTTTCTCTTTTCACTCTTTATTTTTTTTCTATCTCTTTCCCTCCCTCTCCTTTCAATTATGCAAACAATATACATTAATTAATTGCCCACTCTGTACCTAGCACTATGTTAAAGGCTGGAGATTCCAAAAAAGGCCCAAACTGTTCTTACCCTCAAGGAATTCACAGTCTTTTGGGGGAAACAACAAATAATCCTTCCTTCCTTCCTTCCTTCTTTTGTTATAAGCATGTTTTCTTCTTGAGAACAAGGACTAGATTATTTTTGCTTTTGTTTTTGTATGCTTAATACCTAGGACAGTGCCTTACACATTATTTGTAATTAATACACCTATGTTGAATTGGATTGCTGACTTCTTTATAAGGTGTATTCAGTGTGTATTTACATCTACATATTCCTAATGGTTATGGGAAAAAAAATCTACTTTTAAATCTGTAGATAGTGTCTATGAATGTAAGGGATAGAATATATAGAATAGGAAACAGAAAAACTCCTAGGTGGAGGTCCTGAAGTATTGCCAACACCATGTTATAGTTTATTGATCCTGGGATTTGGAATCAGAAGACTTTTTTTTCAAATCTTGATTTTGCTATTCACTATCTATATGAACTGTTATAAATGGGTTTTGCCTTAATTATTTCTAAAGTGTGTTCAGTTTAAAACAAAAGAAAAATTATAGTTGTATAATAAAAATGATAGTATTACTAATATGATAACACTTTTACATATGAATTACAAATAATTTTTATATTATTACTGTTGATCTTCATATTAAAACTAAAACTATCAAAACTTTAGAAATATGCTTATAAATAGAAAGGGAGGAGTTTTCAAAAGAAGATCAGTGAAATATAAAAAAGGCTAAAACATTTCTGATTTCCAAAGGAAGAAAGCAGTAAGAACAGAGAAATGAATAGATCAATAAACACTATCTTAAACTTGGATGGAAGGAAGAGTAGCATATCCTCAAAAATATTAAAAACTTGTTTTTATCCACCATTACCCAAAAAAGGGAGAAAGTAAAGTAATGACTAAAAAATAATCCTACAAAATCCCAAGAGAGCATGAAAAATGTAAAACTTTTAGAATGGGTCAAAAGACCAATATAATACATAAGAGAATAAATTTGTAATGATTATATGTGTTAGACAACTTTTCATTTAGAAATTAAAAAGCTCAATTAGCAGTTGTTTTTAAATGAATCCTTGTATAAAAAGAACAAAGTACTTTTTAATTATTTGGTATAGAAAAATTCAGGATTAAATAAAGGATAGCAAGAGTCATAGAAGATCAAATGGACAAATTTTATTACATATTTTATTTTTTGTTTGCACATACCACTAACAATTTTGCTAAGGTATAAAAGAAATTGTAAGTAGGAAAGTTTTTTTGCAACAAATTTCTGTGATAGACATGTCATTTTAAAGTTGCATAAGGAATTAATTTACATTTATAAGAATAAGATCGATTCTCCAATTGATAAATGGTGCAAAGAATATGACAAATATTTTTCTTTGGAAGAAACTCAGGCTATCTATAGCTATACAAAGAAATACTCCAAATCACTTAATCCCTGAAGAAATCCAAATAAAAGCAATTCTGAGGTTTCCTTTATACCCTTCTAAATGACGATGTTGAATAAAAAGAAAAAACAAAAACTGTTAGAGTGATGGGAGGAAGACAGTTTTATTAATGAGCTGTTGATGGAGCTATGATTAGTCCAGAGATTTTGCAAAGCAACTTTATAAATACACCCCAAAGTTGCGATATTGTGAAGACTCTTTGACCTAGCAATGCCTGTATTAGACACATAAACCATCAAGAACAAAGGAAGCAGAAAAGGTTCTTTGTGTATATGTGTTTGTGTATGAACACACATATTTGTCCTATATGTGTATATGAATGTGTGTATACACACAGAGATATGCATATATGTATATACACACATATGTCAGCTCTTTTGTGTTGTGGCAAAGAACTGGAACCTGTATGAAAATATAATAGAACACATATTGTAAAAATAATGCAATGGATAGTTTCAAATGGTATTGTGAATATGTATGAACTGATGTAAAACAAAAACAATACTTTATATTATAATAACAATAGTTTTACAACACTCAATTTTGAAAGCCTTAAGAACTCTGATCAGCCATAATTTTGGAAGACCAATTGTGAAGAAAGCTTTGTCCTGAACTAGAGATAATGGACTCAAGATAAATAATATATCACATATTTTTGGATATGGAATTAATTTTTCTTGACTATGAATATTTCTCACAAAAAGTTTTACCATTCCTTATTTCCAGTGAGTATAGAGGTTGGCAAAAATAATAAATGATTGGTCACTAAAGACGTTGATTTAAAAAGGGTAGATTAGTAGATTTAAAATACAAAAAATATGTAATTCTAGGAAAATCTTGCCTAAAGGAGGAGAAATATAGCACTGTGTAACTAATACAAGCTCTCCTTTAAGAAGAAGGCATTGACTTCAAAGATAAAAAAATGCAGAGGCATTTGAGTATAAAGTTTAAGCTTTCCAAAAGTGCATAGCAAATAGAAATCCTGAACCATATAATAAGCATCTACTATGTGCCAGGAACTTTACTAAGTGCTGAGAACACAAATAAGAAAAGGAAAGATAGTACTTATCCTCAATGAGCTGACAAGCTAAAGTGGGCAGACAATATCCTGTCTTGAATGTAGAAAGGGGAGAGTTAGAAGAAAATACTTGGAATGGGGGCATAATGATAGTGTATTATACCTCATTTCCTGACATGTACTCTTTGATCTGGGGTAGCTAACATATTAAACAATAGAAAATCAAGTAAATAATAGTGCCAAGGAAACCATACACAAATAAATTATACATTAATTAATCATTCCATGTTTAGGGTTTTTTTTTTTTTTGTTAGGAAAGAAGAAGACTGACCCTCAAGGTAAACAAACAGGGAGTGATTTTTAGATGAAAGATATATGCATAATTTGAATAAAAATAGAATAAAGGGATTGAAACTGAGGTGATGGAAGAGAAAGGTACCTAACCTAATGAGAAAAGAGTAGTCCTCTTAAAAGCACTCTTATATTGGAAGACATATATTCTTGTATTGTAAGTATAGTCCACATGAGGTGGTGGAAGTGGAAGAACATTTCTCTAAAATATTGCTTCTCTATGGATAGTATCCTAACCAAAGGGAAAGGGATGCATAAAGCCATAAGATCAGCTGACTCCCATCTAGGGTACTTCCATGAATATAGAAAGGAGATGGTCTAACCAATGGGAGGGAGAATGATTACAGGGAAGTCAGGAGGAAGTATTAGAAGAAATACGGATATTGTAATTTCTGCACTGGGGTGCCACTTCTATCCACATTACTATTTTCACAAATATATGGTTATAATAGTAAGACCTAACAAATAAAAGGGCTAAAAAATCCACATACATTAAAATAATAGCATAAAATGTTTAGATGACAGGGATCAAACATGGTACCTTTTTGAGTTACATATAATATCTTTTTTTTTCCTTTGGGGCTTTGCTTATAGCTATTTTGAAGTCATTGCCTACTTCCAAAATTATGTCTTGATCTTCCTTGTTGCCATAGTTACTTTTTATGTTTAGGTCATTTTGCTGTTGTTTACTCATTTTTCAGCTTATATATTCACTATGAACTTTTTGTTAAAGTTAGGCTCTGTTCTTGGGCTAGGGAGGCACTGTCACAATCTTCAGAGTTTTTAGCACTTCTGTTTTCAGGGCTAGTTCTAGGATTTTAGAATTTTTCAGGGTTCCCAGGGTGTTGTGATCAGAGGAGAGGTGTAGTCACTATCCTCTTGCAACTGAAGTTGATACTACTCCTTAGAACACCTTGTGACTGAAAGTGATACTACTCTCTCCTCTTGGAACTGTAACCCTGAAGTGAATATAGGCAATACAGCTGCCAAATAGCAACCTGTCCTGCACTCAGTGCTAACAGAGGGGTCCCCTGTTGTCTCCTTCTGATCATTTGCCTAATTACTGTCTCTGTTTTAGGAGCTACTGAATCTGCTGCTACTTCTGTTGCCACCTCCAAGGCCCACAAGTAGTTTAGCTGCTGCATATGCTCCAGTTCTTTCCTTCTAATCAACTAAGTTATCTTAGGCTGGAAAATATGTTTTAACCTCACTTTTTGTTGACTCTACAACTCTAGGATTTGATTTGAGATGTTATTTTAAAGTTATTTGGAAGAGAATATTGAGAAAGCTCCCCTGTTATCCTGGCTACACCCCTGGAAGTCTGAGGCTATCCTTTTAATAGAGTATATACAAAATCAGAATTTTAGTTTTTGGAATACAAAGTAGATATAAGGCACTGCAAAAGATACTAAATTTAAAAGTGAGAGTCAATATTAATTGAACTTGACATTCTCAGGACTGAGCTTACCATTCTTGGTTACAGCTTAAATCATTTCTCCCTTCTTATCATTTCTGTGCGCCTATTTTTTGAGATAAGTTATCTATGATGAGTAACTATATGTATAGAGACATCTACCCTGCTCTACAAAATGTTACTGTAAGAGTTGTCTTTCATATTGGATAAATGGTTGATATCATTTTTAAAAGGCTTAGAAGGTTATATTATTATATATAATATTAAGAATAACTTTTTAAAAAATACTTCATAAAGCTTTAAGTAAGTCTCTGAACCTAGAAGTGTTGATTCGATACGTTATACAATTAGCCTTGTTCTCATGACTTTATCCTAAGTAGTATGGGTATGTTCCCATCTTGGTTGTGACTTTCTACTGTCCAGTGCTTTACAATTATTTTATTCCTACTTACCAATTCTTTTGTCTTTACCAGTTCCTTGCATTCATTCCAGAACTTACAGGACCTGTATTCTACTTCCCTTTTGTTCAGATAAAGACATACATGTAGCTAGATCATTATCCTTTTAAACCACAGGAGATTCTTAAACCAAAGGTCAGTAAACGTTTTTTTAAGGTTGATAATTTGTATTTCAGTATAATTTGTTTTTTTTGTAATCTTACATATTTTATTAAATGAATTAAAAAAAAAAACTTCTGAGAATTTTTCCATACATTCCCTAAGACTGCCAAAGGGATCCCTAACAGGCATGCATTCATAAACACATTAATACACACAGGGTTAAGAGCCCCCTTTTAAAGCCAACTCAGTTTTTGCATCTCTTCTTTCCCAAGGGAATAATTAAGTATAAAGAATCTTCCCTATATGTTGGTGATTGGTAGGTGGTGCTCTGAGATATATACTTTTAATCAAAGTTGAAAAATAGGGTTTCAGATATTTTCTGTAAATTGTGATGCAAAAATAAATTTCATTCCCATATTTTAGATAAAAAGATATTTTATGCAATATTATTATATCAACTAACAAGTGAACCATACAGGTGAAAGGCAGCAGAAACCATTAATTGTACTTTGGTGAGGAGCATTACTAAGCTTGAGCAATCATGTTTTCTAAAAAAAATAAGGATAATGATGATATTGATTACATTGTTTTAAATGATGAATCTGGAGAGGGACTTTTGCTCATTTTACTTATCATCTCTAGAAATAGATTCAAAATGTTTATAGTATTTTTGATGAAAATAGAAATGATTTGCAAATTCCTCTGGGTGATCTGGTAGCTATTTTATACATATATGTATATCTTTTATGTATATATGTGTATATATGTATTTATGTGTGTGTAGATATATACATATGATCTTGGCATCTATGCCATTCTTTTGGTTGGTGAATGTTATAAATTTAGAATGGGTTATGAGTATGAGTATCAGGTCACAAGAATCTATGGAGACTGAAGTGATTGATGTATAAATTGGAAACTTTGAGTGTTCATAATTGCTGTTTATGTTTTTTTGTTTCCCCCAGCTTGGAAAAATCCACGCCTAAGGATAGGTAGCTCTGTGTTCTTTGAAGAGTGCAACAAAAACTTTTTTGGGTGTTAGATGGTTTGACAAAAGCTCTCAGGCTATTTGTCAAGTTTTATTTTTGATAAGCACTTGTTTTAGATGAACTAGCAAATGGTGATGTGTTTTCTTGAACTCAGGTAAGGGGGGGGGGAAGAATCAGAAACAAAACAGAGATGAGTAAATAATATGGGAAAAAACTGTCATATTATTAATACTGTGTGGGTCAAAGACTAGTGACTCAAATAAAAATCAGAGACTTCTCAAGGTAGAAGCAAAGCAGCAAGATTTTATTATAATCTTGTGAGAAAGGGCATCTCCTCTCTGATAAGTAATCAGGTGAGTGAGGCAATTACAGAAGGCAAAAATAGAGATTATATAGCCTTAACACAGATCCCACCCCCCTGCTGGCCTTTTACTCCCATTGGCTGGGAGGCAGGCTCACAATCTAAATGCAACAGTCTATCCTGTGAATAGGGGAAAAGGAAGCAGTGGACTAACCAATGGAAAGCTCATAACCTTACTTAGCAGGCATTATGTTGTGTGGCAACCCAAGGGGGGTTGTGTTATTTTGATGAGGCAACTCAAGGAGTGGTTGTGTTATGTTGACGTGGCAATTCAAGGGCGGGGGGGGGGGGGAAGAGTAAAGTTTCATATTCCCAAAAGTCACATGATTTCTGGGAAACCAAAACCTAGGCCTAACCATCTCCTAGAAACCTCTTGTTAAGCACTGATAAGTCTTCACTGACTTCATTCCATTCAACACCTACTACCTGGGGAGTATTTTTTGTATCCAAATGACTAAGCTGCTCAAATTTCAGTGCCACATTCTGTCCCCTACCATTACTCCTGGAGCTGATTCCCCCTCAGAAACTTACCTGTATTGAAATTTATTATGTTGGGGCCAGGATCTTTCCCATGGAAAGGAACAAATAGCTTGCACTTTATTTCATGTTTGTGTCAGTTTGGGAGAGGGCCACCAGGTTGTTCCCATATGATATATGAACATTTTATCCACAGGACTTCTGGAAATTGTATTTCTCCTTTCATTTCTTTTCCCCAAAAAGTAGCTCCAATAATGGGAATTTATAGTGAAATTAAGGACAATGAGCACTTATGTTAGCTCAAATGGGAGACATATATGGGAAGAGTTCTTTGCTTTTCAAATCAACCTAGAAGTGATTGACAATTTTACCTATTTATAGGGACAACCTTTATTTTTCCTATTAGATAAGTCAGATTAACCCTTATGAGAATGGGTATTGAAAATGAAACTTTTTTTTAATGATGAGATGATACTATAAAAATATCTGATGAGATGGAAGGGGAGAGAAAAAGAGAAAGGAGGAATTCTCAAATCTGTGAGCAAAACAAGGGCTGTCTCTAAGAAGTGTAATGGGGTTCAACTCTCCATTGTTCATCAAGGTGGAGTGGAATCAGTAATGGTTTTCTGAGATCCTAGGTAAAAGGGAAAGCCTCTTTTTTTTCTGTGGTGAGAATCAATCAACCAGTCAATTAATCAACACAGTCCAGCCATTAATTAAGCACTTACAAACATATCAGGCACTGTACTAAGTCCTGTGTCTAAAAAGCAAAATCAAAAACAGTAACTATCTTCAAGAAGCTTAGAATCTACTGGAGGAGAAAGTATGCATAAACAACATGTATGTATCACTGCATACAAGATCAATGCAGAGTAGATAGAAGGTAGTCTTAGAGAAGATAATCTTAGAAACTAGAACTCCAGGTGAGGTTTCCAAGAGCAGTGCTAGATATAAATCTTACAGGAAGCCAAGGATTTTAAGAGCTGTAAATGAGAGTAACAATACTCCAAATATGAGGAATAGTAAATGCAAAACCATAGATTTTGAAGAGGAATAGCATGAAGACTAACATGATTGCATTGTAGAATTCATGAAGGGGAGATGAATTGTGAAAATTAGAAAGGCAAGAAAAGGTCAGGTTGCCAGTGAAGAAAATACTTAAGTGCCAAAGAAAGGAGTCTATCCATCTTTCTATCTATCTATCTATCATCTATCTATCTATCTATCTATCTATCTATCTATCTATCTATCTATCTATCTATCTATCTATCTATCTATCTCTCTATCTATCTATCTATCTATCCATCTATCTGACTGTCTGTCTGTCTGTCTACCTGTCTGTCTATCATTCTAGAGGTAAGAGGGAACTAATGGGTTTGAGGGAGAAAGAGTTTGATATGAGCAGACTTATACTTAAAAAAATACTTTAGAAAGTACATAAGTGGATTAGGGAGAGGCTTGAAGCAGGGAGATCAATTAGAAGACTACTGCAATAGTCTGATTAAGAGATAATGAAGGTCTGAACTATAGTGGTGACTGTGGGAGTGGAGATAAGTGGAGTATATTGAAAAGTGTTCTGCTTTGAGAAACTACACAAATTGACAAGAGACTGCATATTTTAAGTAAGTGAGAAAGGAAAATTGAAAAAGAAACTGAGATGGTGAAAATGGGTGACTGTCAGAATTGCAGTACTATTTGCAGTAATAGGGAAATTTAGAAGAACAATGAGTTGTGGGGTGGGGGGGGAAGATGATAAATTATGGTTTGGAACAGGGGAATGAAGAAGAATGAGCCAGATAAAATTTAATGGTGTGACTAGTAGGAAGGCAATCAATCCAGAATAAAGGCATTAGAGCAAGAGGAGTCAGTATGTTCATATGGAAGAGATTTTGGAGTCAGAGGATCTCAATTTTAGTCCTGACTCTTGCATTAACTTACTATGTGACCTTGATCAACTCATGTGACTCCTCTGAACATGTTCCCTATTTGTAAAATCAAGGTAATAGATTATATGAGCTTCAGATTCCATAGAGGTAGACTCTGGACTCTACCTTTAGCAATCTTTGATTCAGTGAGTTTTATCACTGGACAATTACTTTAGTGTACATGAGTCACTAATGAAAGTTCCATTACATCACCTATAAATGTAGACACAATAAGTATGTACAGACTGAACAGTAGAACCTAGCTGTGCCTTCATTGGTCTTCACAATCAAGAGAAATAGTTTCAATCACCCAAAACACTATTTACTCTTTGAAAATTATTGGTCCGGGTTGCATGAATAGCTGTCTGTTTCCATTGTCCAAAAGATAAAGAGCAGCAAGAGGGAAGCAGAGGGATTGAATCATCTACCAGTTACAAAATCATTTACATGAGAGATCAGTACACTTCTCTTGCACAAGCCCTGTCTCAGGTTGATTCTCTCTTTCCCACCCCAAAGAAACTAAATCTAAAAAAAGTACTCAAAAAAAATCTTTGGCAGTCAGTTATAAAAGTTCAACAAACACAGTTACTATTTAAGATTTTTTCTGACAAGACGATGGATATTTCACAAGCTATGATTATAATAGCAGTAAAAATATTAATAGCTAGCATTTATGTAGCACTATAAGACTTTCGAAGTGTTTTACAAATATTACCTCATTTTATCCTCATAAAAATCTTCATTTTGTAGATGAGGAATCTGAGGCAGGCAAAGGTTAAAGTTACTTGCCAAAAGTGACACAACTTTTCATTTTCTGAGGCTGAATTTGAACTCAGCTCTTCCTGACATAAGAGTCAGGATTCCATTGACTTCACTACCCAGTTGTCCCAAGTGAGATTGTCTGGGGATATTTTGTTTTTTAATTATATTTATTCTGAGCCCATCAGATGATAAATAAAATCTGGTGATGAATTTATCTAAATATAGAGATAATTGGTTCTGTTTTCCATGTACTCTTTTGGATGTAGTTATTGTTTTCGTCTTCTATACACCAAAGGAAAATTCTTAAATTTGGGGTGGGGAGAAGAATCTATGTAAGAGCAAGCAAATGATTAATAGACTAGAGGGAGTGATTTATGAGAAAAGATTACTCAAACTAAATTGTGCACATAACTAAACTAAATGATGGCAAAATGAAATGTGAATATTGTCTACATGACGGCAAATGCTACAGAGGAAGAGAGAACAGTCAGAAATATCCAAAGGAATATTAATAAAGAATATGTCAATATAGCAAATATCTGTGATTCTTTTTTCCAGTAGCAGAACTTCTAGAATCATGGATTCATATCACAACCTATCTACAAATTATGGTCTTAAAAGCATTGCCTCCAGCTCCAAGAGATTAAGTGACTTAGCTCAAAGGCTCTTTCTAACTGCAAGTCCAGTATGCTGTCCACTATTCCTTACTGCTTGTCATGGCATTAAGAAATGATGGGATACACGGGAGCTATTATAATTATGAACAGCCTAGTAAGATATAAAGACTAATGGAGCATTATCCTATGCATGGAGTGGGCTATGAAAGAAGAACTGAGGGTGGAGGGTGAAGGATATAAGAGGAAACAACTCTTTTTTAAGTGTTAATGAAGAATTATACAAGTAGATTGAACACTCTTCAATGGATACAAGACCGATATGCAAGTGGAAATATTATAGGAGATATGTGGAGGCAGGGCAGAAGTTTGGAGGCTATAGAAACATTGAAATTATTAGCTCACAACATATGGCTGCTTAAGGTAAGCTTCAAAGATTGTTTTTCCCTCAATAATCACCTTTTGATGCAGTTGTCTGTTCTAACACAATGGAATATTTCTTAAGCTATTTTAGGAAGCAGCTGGGTGGGTTAGTAGATAAAAGGCTAGAACTGAAGAATCAGTTCAAATCCTGTTTCAGGTGTTCATTCATTGTTTGATGCCAAATAAGTCCTTTGATTTTCTAGTTTCAGTTTTCTCATGTCTAAAATTCATACTATGCCTTTTCCACAGAGCTCATTTGACAATCAAGTGAAACAATGTTTACCAAGTGCTTTGCAAATTTTAAAGCACCATCTAAATGTTAGCCGTTATCCACTTTTGAGGAAAGATGATGTCTCAGAATATTGCTGCTCGGACATGATTCTGTGAGCCAGGTCTTGACTGCTACTTAACTGTAAGTAACCATTCAAATATAGTAATACAATAAAAAGTCCCAAGAATTTCCAATTCTTCCCACCTGACACAGGTAGAAATAGGAAGCTAGGTGGCATAGTGGAAAAATAACAGGAGTAGGTGTTAGAAAGAGCTGAGCTCAAACCTTGCCTCAGACACCTCTATAAGCTTGAGCAAGTCACCGAACCTCTCTGTCTCAGCTTCCACATCAGTAAAATGGAGGTGATTATAGCATATATTTTACAGGATCAAATAAGATAACATATGTAAAATACTACTCCAACCTTGAAGTGTTATCTAAATGATAGCTATTGTCATTCTCATTATCTGAAGTGAGGCTGAGATACTTTGCTATAAACCCACAGGACACAACGCTGTCCTGGACCAGCGAATGATTCTAGCCTCTAGCTTGGAATAATTACCTAACTCATAGTATACGGGAAAAACCACAGCTGCTGAGGCAGGCCTGGTTTCATGGGCAGCAAGGTCTGACAGTGGTCCAGTCATAATATTCTGAAAAATATTGGTATACAACACTAAGAAGGAAAAAAACCAAACAAACAAACCATGAACAATAACCAGAAATCCAGAAACTGAGAGAGTCAATCTGCTAACTTTTATGGCCAGGTGTCAGTCTGCTGAGGTCTTCCAATAGGCTGAAGTTGCTCCCCTGATAGTTCCATTTATTTGTGTCTTAATGCTGACAGGTGCACTTTTGTGAGAAGTCCACATTTTTTCAAAGGCCAGGTGTTCAGCATTGCCATGAATGTGGATGAGGTGATTCTGTCTGAGGAAATGTATCTGAGAGAGCTACCATATCAACACTAGGGTATTAGCGTTACCTAGAAACTCTGAATATGAAACTTTCAGATAGAAATGATTACATCTTTTTTTTTATCACCGATTCATCACCTACAAATAAGACCTGGAATTCTGGGTCTCTCTCTCTCTCTCTCTCTCTCTCTCTCTCTCTCTTCTCTCTCTCTCTCTCTCTCTCTCTCTCTCTCTCTCTCTCTCTCTCTCTCTCTCTCTCTCTCTCTCTTTGATAATAATAGTTTTATTCATTTTCCTTTTATTTCCTACAAAAGTACCAGGCTTCTCAGCTAAATTATGTCCAGAGATAAGGCAAGAAAGGGATAGAGAAGATGGAGAGATTATTGGACTGAGGGTAGGTGTGAAGACATGTATGTAGGGAGTCATAAGAGCCAATATTGCCATTTACGCTTTGGAAACCCACATACAGTAATAACAGCCAGAGTTTTCATATAGCAAAAGGTTTTCTAAAGTGCTTTTACATGCAGCATCTCATTTTATCTTCACAATCCCCATGTGAGATAGGTAGATATTATTAACTTCCACCCAGTTACCAACATGATTTTCTCAAAGAAAAGGTCTTACTCTCTCCCCTTCCAACTTAATAAACTTCTGGGATTTCTTAATACCTCCAGGATAAAATGGCATATACTCACTTTTGTGTTGACACTTCTTTATAACTTAACCCTACTTTCTTTTAGAGACTTCTTATATTTAATTCCCTCCCATGCACTCTTATAATGCAACTCCATCAGCCTACTTACAATTCCTTACATACCCTGCCTTTTTTGCTGGCTATCTCCTATGCCTGGAATGTTTTCTATCAATTACACCTCTTAGTTTTCCTGGCTTTCTTCAGGACTGACTTCAAGTCTCTCCTCACTGAGGAAGTTTTTCATGGTCTCTCCAGCAGCTGGAACTTCCCTTCTCAGAATAATATCCATCTACTCTTTATTTATCTCCGATACCTTTAGTTATTTACATGTTACCTCTTCATTGGATTGTGAAGTCCTTGAGAGTATAGACAGGCTTTGTCTTTCTTTGTATACTAAGAGCTTAGCTCCATGCCTGACACATAGTAATTAATTAGTAATTAATAAATAGCAAATATATACGGTAATTAATAAATACTTATTGATTGATACCTTTTTGGTTTTTTTTTTACAGTTGAAGAAAATGAGACTCAGACAAATTAAATAACTTGCCCACAGGTCCCACAGGTAAGACTCATGAAACTCAAAACTTTGGGCTCTACTACTTCCAAACATAGCAGACTTTTGCCCTATTCTGCATTGTTGTTATGTCAGATCCTAGAACCATGGATGATAACTCTTAGATGAAACAAAAATGATCCAAACAAATCAATGAATAATAGATATTAATAATAGAAAAGAAGGTATTTAAACAAATTTGGGATCATTTTAAAATTTTAAAAACCATCCATTTTGTGTTATAAGAAATGATGGGTGGGAGAGGGTTTCATAAAAGCATGGCTAGACCTATATTAACTGATGGAAAATTAAGTGAGCAGAATGAGATTATTATGCAAGATACTGAATTTTACCTCATAATTGCCACAGATTTTATGCCATTTTTTTTGCAAAAATTTGGAGTTATGTTAAGCTTTTTAAAAAATTGCCAGTATTGAAGATGGTGGAATAGGACAGACTTCCTCCAGCTCTCTCCCCATAGCCCATTAAATACCTGTAAAAAATGACTAAACAAATTCTAGAGCCGCAAAAGCCACAAAATGATAGACTGAAACAGATTTCCACTCCAAGACAGCCTGGAAGGTCAACAGGAAGAGGCTATCACACTGGCTTGGAGAGGAGCACAGCCCAGCATGGGCCATGTGGCATGGCAACGACAGGAGTGGAGTAGGTTTCAGAGCTTGGAATCATGGGTATCAGCTGCAGTTCCCTGATTTCTCAACCCACAAATGCCAAAGACAGCTTCAATGGTCAGTAAGAAAGATCTTTCACCTGTTTGAGAGGGGAGCATGGTCTGGTCCCAGCCCTGGCCCCAGAGCAATGACAGACTCTGTGATTGCTTTTGACAGCAGCATCCACTTTTGGAGCCCTCAGTCTAAAGACACAAGGGGAATCAAGCTGCTGATCTGAATCTCAGCCCAGAGTGGCAGGTCTGGGGTAAAGAGGAACCCTGGCATAGTGTAGCTGGTGGTGACTGTGGAGAGGGAATCCTACTTGCAGTTCCAGGGCAGAAAAGAGTTCTTGTGGTTGCTCACAGACCAGAGTGCCGGTTAGGAGAGGAGTAAACTACTTTCCCTTGATTGTGCCACCTTGGAGGAATTGAGAACTTACAGGTCCCTAGGGTATACTCCACTTGACAAAATAATCAAAAGTCAAGTAACTGGTTGGGAAAATGCACAAAAAAGGGAAAAATATAAGACTACAGAAGGTTGCTTTTTGGGTGAACAGGTATTTCTTTTTGTAAATTATTTTATGTTTTTAGTGTTCAACAATCACTTCTATATATTTTAGATTATTTTCCCCTTTCTCCCCTTTATTCCCCTCTCCTTCCCCACTCCCTTCCTGAGACAGCATACAATCTTATATAGGTTCTACACATACATTCCTATTACATACATAGAAGAATTAAAATGTGTGGGAAAAACCATAAAACAAAACAAAATAAGACAAAATATAATACAAAAGAAAATGGTCAGTTTCTATCTGTGATCCAATTCCATAGCTCTTTTTCTAGTTGTGGAAGGTGTTTTGCCTCGAGTCCATTGGAATTTTTTTAAGTCTATGCATTTAAATGAAGTACTAGGTCTACCAGAAAAATTCCTCACACACTGTGGTTTTTGTTGTGTACAAAGTTCTCCTGGTTCTGCTCCTTTCACTCAGCATCAATTAATATAAGTCTTTCCAGGCTTCTCTGAAGTCTTCCTATTCATCATTTCTCATAGCACAGTAGTATTCCATTACATTCATGTACCACAACATGTTTGACCATTTCGCAGCTGATTTCTCCTTGATTTCCAGTTTTTGTCCACCACAAAGAGAGCTGCTATAAATATTTTTGTACATGTGGGACCATTTCCCATTTTATGATCTCTTTGGGATAGAGTCCCAGAAGTGATATTGCTGGGTCAAAGAGTATCCACATTTTTGTAGCCCTTTGGGCATAGTTCCCAGTTGTTCCCCAGAATGGTTGGATCAGCTCACAGCTCCACCAGCAATGAATTAATGTTCTACATCTCCTACATCTTTTCCAACATTTATCATCTTCCTGTTTTTTCATGTTAGCCAATCTGATAGGTGTGATGTGGTTCCCCACAGTTGTTTTGATTTGCATCTCTCTAATCAATAGTGATTTAGAGCATTTTTTCATATGATTATAGATATCTTTAATTTCTTCCTCTGAAAATTCCCTGCTCATATCCTTTGACCATTTATCAATTGGGGAATGACATGTATTCTTGTACATTTGACTCAGTTCTCTATATATTTTAGAAATGAGGCCTTTATCACAGATACTAGTTGCAAAAACTCTTTCCCAGTTTTCTACTTCCCTCCTAATCTTGGTTGCATTAGGTTTGTTTGTGCAAAAACTTTCCAATTTAATGTAATCAAAATTATCCACTTTGCACTTCACAGTGTTCTCCATCTTTTATTGGGTCATAAATTTCTCCATTCTCCATAAATCTGACAAATACACTATTCCTTGCTCCCCAAATTTGTTTATAGTATCAATCTTTATACTTAGATCATGTATCCATTTGCACTTTATTCTTGTGTATGGTGTCAGGCATTGATCTATGCCCAGTTTCTGCAACATTGTTATCCAGTTTTCCCAGAAATTTTTGTTGAATAGTTAGTTCTTATCCAAGAAGCTGGAGTCCTTGGGTTTATCAAACAGTAGATTTCAATATTCTATGACTACTGTGTCTTGAGTACCCAACATATTCCACTGGTCTACCCCTCTGCTTCTTAGCCAGTACCAAGTGATTTTGATGACTGCTGCTTTATAGTACAATTTGAGGTCTGGTAGGGCTAGGTCAACTTCCCTAGCACTTCTTTTCATTAGTTCCCTTGATATTCTGAACCATTTGTTCTTCCAGATGAATTTTGATATTATTTTTTCTAGCTCTTGAAAATAATTATCTGGTAGTTTGATTATATTAGCTCGGCCTATCCATGAGCAACTGATGTTTTCCCACTTACTTAGGTCTGACTTTATTTGTGTGAAAAATGCTTTGTAATTGTGTTCATATAGTACCTGTGTTTGTTTTGGTAGGTAGACTCTCAGATATTTCATGGTGTCTACAGTAGCGTTAAATGGAATTTCCCTTTGTAGAGAATTCCAAAGAATCCTGTCCTATTTTTCTTCAATTCTTTGTAACTAAACTCCTCAAAAAGGTAATCAATAATGAGTTCCTCTACTTTCTTTCTACTCATTCTCTTTTTAACTCCTTACAATCTAACTTCCCACATTATCATTTCACTAAAGCTGCTCTCTCTGAAGTTGATAATGATTTCTTCGTTGCCAACTCAATGCCTCTTTTTCATTCTCCTTGACGTCTCTGCAGTCTTTGACAGTTTCCATCCCTCTTTTCTTCATGATAATAACCTCATATTGCCAGATTTTCAGGACACCACTCAGTACTGGTGCTCCTCTACTTGGATAACTGCTCCTTCTCTGTCTTTTTTCCTTGATCTTTAAGACCACACCGTCTGACTTTAGATGTCCTTCAGAATTTTGTTGTGAGTCATATTCTCTTCTCCCTCTATACTCCTCATCAGCATCCATGGATATAATTACGATTTTTATGCCGAATCTCATATCTACCTTTCTTGCCCTAATCTCTCTACGTACCTCCACTCTCACTTTTCTAGCAGTCTTTCAAACATCTTGAACTAGATATTCAATAGACATCTTAACCTCAATGTGTCTAAAACAGAACCCATCTTTTCTTTGTAAATTCTTCCCCCACTCATAAATTCTCTTTTACTGTGGAGGGCCACATCATCCTCCCAGCACTCCAGGCTAGCAATTTAAAAGCCATCCTGGATTCCTCACTCCTCTCACACTGCCCCAACATTCAAGCTGTTGCTAGGGCCTGTTGATTTCACCTTTGCAGCATCTCCCAAATAGCCCCATTCTCTTCTCTGACACTAACACCATTATAGTAGAGGCCCTCATCATCATATGTCTTGATTGATGCAATAACCTATTGATGGATCTGCCTGATGAAGTCACTCCCCCCTCTAATCAATTCCCCATGAAACCACTAAAATGATTCTCACAAGACACAAATCTAATCAAGTCACTCTCCTCCCCACTCAATAAACTAAAGTGGCATTCTATTATCTCCAGGAGCAGATACAAAATACTCTGTTTGCTAAGCAAATCCCTTTACAACCTAGCCCTTTCCTATCTTTCCAGTGTTCTTATATCTTATTCCCTAATCTGTTCTCTTTAACACACTGACACAGTCCTCCTAGCTGTTCCATGACCATGCCATGCTGGTTCCAGGCATTCTCTGTTCTTGTTTCCCATGCATGTAATGCTCTTCCCCTTCCTCTCTGACTACTGATTTCCCTTGCTTCTTTAAGTCCAAGATAAAATCCTACCTCCTACAGGAAACCTTCCCTAACCCTTCTTAATTCTAGTGCCTTCCTTCTGTTAATTACTTCCTATTTATCCTATATATTGTATTATATATTTTTGTTTGCCTCTTGTCCTTTCCTTAGATTGCAAGTTCCTTGAGGGTTGGAGCTGTTTTTGGTTTTTGTCTCCTCTATGCTTAGCACAGTGATTGGCACATTTTAGGAGCCTAGCAAATGTTAATTGAATTAACATTCAATGTGGAGGGGGGAGGGGAATAAGAGAGGAAGAGAGAGAGAAACACACACACACACACACAGAGAGAGAGAGAGAGAGAGAGAGAGAGAGAGAGAGAGAGAGAGAGAGAGAGAGAGAGAGAATCTCTTTGTCCCTTAGTTCATACCACAAAAATAGGCCTCAGGACGAAACACAGCCCTCATTCTGTCACAAGTCTTTGTTTGGATTCTAGAAGTTAACATTTAAGCTTTTTGTTGTTTACATAGTTGGGTCCCTTGATACAAAACCAATTTGTCCTATAAAGACAAGTTAGCACAACCAACAACCAATCTGTCTCAAAAACCTTACAAATATGACTGAAATTAGAATTCTGAGCTTCAAACTTGTCTCCAGACTTCAGGAAATATTAAGAAGCAAGATTGCCAAGCCTAGAGGCCTGTATTGGGCTACCCGAGTCTTTCCTACCTGTCCCAGGTCTTCGGCTGGCCACGCCGGATGCACATATGAGAGAAAGGACGTTCCAGAGTCGAACAGGGGTTGAGCTTTATTTCAGGGAATCGGTTACAAGTGCAGGGGGAGGTCTTCCTTAGGAGGAAGAGGGGGAGATTTCCTAAGGAGGCTAAGCTTAAGGGATTGGAAGTAGAAGTACAAGCGGGGAGAGAGGGGGAGGGGAGAGAGGAAAGAAGAGAAGCGGAGCCTTACTGTCCTCTTGGCTCCACACGTGCTAAGAGCGAGCTTTCTGGCTTCCTCAATCCTACTTAATCTTCAGCCACACAGTTTGCATCTCAATACCGTGCTGTTAGGTAACTAGGTGTGCTCCAATCAGGGACGACCTCGAGGGCAGGGAGACTCCACCCATCATGGAATCTCCGGGGGAGAGGCGGAAATACCCGAGCTAGCCGAGCTAACTCAGTCTGACCTTCTCGAACCCCCGCTGTTCATGGAGGGCCTCGTAAGACTCTAAGATTTAGAAGTCCCACTTTTACCTGCCCGAGACTGTCCACACAGAATTGAGCTTCCAGTCCCAACACAAGATATATGTAAGAAGCAGCATATATCTGAGAAGGAAGTGAATTGATTATATATATAAATGACTAGACTAGAAGTTGTGAAGACTTGAGGTTATAGAGGTCTTCCTTTCAGTCTTCCATTTCTTCTGTTTTTCTAGCAAGCAACTGATAGTTAATGCCAATAGTGCTCTTCTGCTTTGGTCTTCTCTCTAGTGTACAGAGAGGGGCAGCTAGGTGATTCAGTGGATAGAACACCAATGCAGGAGTCAGGAGGACCTGAGCTGAAATCTCACCTCAGACACTTGACACTTACTGGCTGTGTGATCTTGGGAAAGTCACTTAACCCCAATTGCCACATCCTGGGTCATCCCCAGTCATCCTGATGAATATCTGGTCACTGGATTCAGATAACTCTGGAGGAGAAGTAAGACTGATGACCTGCATAGCCCTCCTTCACTCAAAGCAAAGTCAAATGCAAGTCATATCATTATTTCTCTGATGGCATGATCTTCTTCAACAATGAAGGATGAACACTCACAGTGTACAGAGAAGCAAAGTGTTCACACTCAGAGAACTCTAATTTGTTGGCATTAATTATTCTGATAGTCATTTTGCCTTGGGGGTTGGCACTTTGGATGAATGAGAACATTTGGCTTGGAAAGGATAAATCTATGATCAGTTCAGCACTCTGCATCATACATTGCCGTCATCACCCTCACATCTTGTTTATCTCTTCTCCTTATAATCACATAGTCTATTAAGATGCCAATGTGTTCTGGGAGGGTGCATACTTGAAGTTTTATTGTGTTTAGGTGAAAGGAAAACAGTGTTGGTGATGAGATCATGCAATACACAAGTCTTCAGCAGTAACTGACCATTACTGTTGCTCTTTCCAACTCCATTCCTTCCTAGGACTCCTTGCCAACTCTGGTAGTCTAGGCTTACTCAGGCTTGTCCTCTTTTGGCACATTGATGATGAGGGTCTCTAGGTCTTCATAAATTTTTTTTTCCTTAACCTCATCATGGTTCCTTGTAATGGGAGCTACAATGACAAGCAAACTAAGATCTTTTGCTGTTTTTGCTTTAGCGTAATCAGGTGCCTCTGATTGAATACTGCTTTTATCAATAAAGAGTTTTTACAAACAGAAAAAAAGGATTTCTTAAACTAGAAACAGTAAATGCATTTGTATTGTTAATATTTTAATGTGATTAAATATTTTCCCCACCCATTAATGGGCCTACCCATTAAGAGGAGTTTGATTAGGGAAGATTTTTGGGAAGGCGGAAGCCTTTTGTTAATGAGGCACTGGTTCCCAATGATTGTGATGCCCTCTGGCTCTAAAAAAGATATAAATACTCTAAGTTGAGGTTTTTTTACATTGGGGCTTACTGACTGGAAGTGTTTGTTTGGCCAAATGAGGGCTCTGAGTAGCCACTAAGGAGCCCCCTTGCTTTGAAAACCTAGATGTCAGTGCTTCCCTCTCTGGTAACTATTGTCAGACAGTTGGATCTTTCCAATGAATTATGGTGAGGCAGAGGAAATCATGTCTATTGTTCTTTGATTTCTCTGTATTTTCTTTGAAGGTCAGGGTGTTGACTTCCATGAACTAGGTGAATGACATATGTGTATGGTTAAAAGAATGATACATGTGCTTGATGAAAATAATTATTAACTCTTCAAAAGTTGCCTTTCCTTTTATGAGTGCAGATTGAAGAACCTGTGATAGCAAGGCCTCCTGTGCTTGTTGGGGTACTTACTGTTGCAGGAGCATAGGCATTAATGATGGTGGCATGATGTTTTCCTGTAGGTGGCAATTGCAATGTTATGAGCCTGTCATTCAGTTCTTTTGGCAGGCATACCAGCTTGCTTACTAGGTTAGTTTTGATTGTAAAACCTCTACCAACTTAACAGTGCTCCCCTTCACTGTGTACACTCCAGAAAAATGTGTATTCACCTCTGACTTCAGTAAGCTAGCCTTCATTTGCCAGCCTTGTTTCACTCAAGGCTGCAATTTGCATGTAGTATCTGTTGAGTGCTCTTGCAACAAGAGCTGTTTGTCTTTCAGGTCTACTGAATTTTTGCGTTGTCTATATGTTCATGCATCTTCTATGTGCCAATGGTGAGTGAGAACATCTTTGCAGATGTTTTTGTACATTTTGTACATCCTTTTTGTTTTGACCACAGAGTAGTATTTCCCACCTGCCATAATAATCAGCTCAGAGTTGGGTAAGCAGACAAATTTTAGGGTACCTTTTCTAGTCCCTTTCCTCACATCAGGAGGTGAACAGTGAGTGTGCTTGCTCATATGCTTTTTAGAATGATGTGTTCAGCCATGTTATCAAATGTTTTCAATGAGGATGAACATGACCAAGGCCAGCTACTACACTGATAGTAAATTCTTCAATTTGAAAAGGCTACAAGTCAAGATGAAAGTAGAGGGAGTGTTGGTGCATGATTTTCTGTTTGCAGATGATTGCACATTGAATGCAGCCTTTGAAGGTGAGATGCAACAAAGTATGCATCAATTCTCTGCTGCTTGTGCTAATTTTGGCCTAACAATTAACACCAAGAAAACCCAGGTGCTCCATCAGTCACCACAACACTGTACATACATGGAACCATCAGTTACAACAAATGGAGAACTTTTGAATGCTGTGGATAAGTTCAGTTACCTTGGTAGTGTACTTTCCAGGGATGTACACATTGATGATAAAGTTGATGCATGCATTGCCAGAGCTAGTTCAGTGTCTGGGAGGCTCTGAAGGAAAGTATGGGAAAGAAGAGGTATTAAACTGATCACCAAACTGAAAGTCTACAGAGCCATTTGCTGACTTTATTGTTGTGTGCCTGTGAAATATGGACAGTCTACTAGCTCCAGTGGCAGGAAACTGAATTACTTCCATTTGAACTGTCTTAGAAAGATTTTGAAGATCACCTGGCAGGATAAGGTATCAGACACTGAGATCCTTACTCAAACTAAACTCCCAAGCAATCAAACTATGCTTCACAGAGTACAACTCTCATGGCCACATTGTTAGAATGCAAAACGTGTGCTTGGCAAAAAGACTATTTTATGGAAAACTCACATGGGGCAGGCAATCACCTGGTGGTCAAAAGAGGCAATACAAGGACACTATCAAGGTCTCTCTCAAGAACTTTGGAATTGATTGTGTGACAAGGACAACACTGGCATAGGACTGTTCAGCATGGCATGCCCACATCAGAGAAGGTGCTGCTCTCTATAAACAAACAGAATTGAAACAGCTCAAAGGAAACTTAGGATGCGCAGATTTAGAGTATGCACCTCAAATGTTCACATAGACTATCTCTGCCCAATCTCTGGCAAAGCATTCCAAGGTCATATTGGTTTGATCATCCATAGTCAGACACATTGAAACTCGACTTTATCATAGTGATGTCATTTTGCTCCTTTTTGAGAATGAAGGACAACAACCAACCAGTCTACATAGAAGCAAATACTTCCTTGTCTCTGTTCAAATCTCTTTTTCTCTATCTCTGTCTCTCTGCCCTTCTCACTCCACATCTAAATCTTTCCATTCCCTCTCTACTTCTCTCCTCCCTGCCCCCTAAACTTTGTCTTAGAAGTAATAAGATTTTGTGCTTTTATGTCAATGTGGTCTCACCTGGATCCAGAAGAGTTCATTTAAATGTCATCCCTTTTGTAGAAATGTATAGATGTGTACCTCGAGAGCAGGCCTTTAGGATTGATATGAATTATATTTTCAATTTATTGAAAATGTTTTTGAAGAATTTTTATGTTTTTACAACAAATCAACTCACAGTGCTACTGACAAATGTATGTGTACTTGTTTTTTTCGTATTAGAGCCAATATTCAGCAATAGGATTTATTTTTCTAGATTTTTTTACTAGTATCCTAAGTGCATAATTGAAGCTTAAAGATTTATTAATTTTCATATTTTGAGGGATAATGAGGACACTAATTTATAAGTTTATTGTTTGAATTTTCTTTTGAATAAACTTTCATCTGACTACTTGTGAATAGCTTTGTATTCTTTAAAAATTACATTTTGCATAGAAAATTATCTTGTTATAATTACTACTTATTTCTCCTCATTCTCTAAAATTTTATATTTTTTGTATTGCATTCATCCCATGCCTATACTTGTTTAAGTGGTGAAGAATTCAATGGTATGTTAGTGATGTGTCTATTTGGACAGTAGGAGCATTTATTCTGTACACTTTATCACTTAATTGATTTCATATTGCTAGATTTTAATATTTATTATATGTATATAATATGTAATGGAAATCATTTCTTGAATTGACATAGAATTCTATTGATTTTTTCTGTTTTAAAATAATAAATAATTTTGGTAAATTTTATTTAAATGATGTTTTAAACTTTTATAGGCAAATTTGCCACTTTGAACTCCCTTTATAAATTATAGCCTGATATTTTTGGTCACTTGTTCTTCTCATTAAATTTTATGACCAATTTGTAAGCCTTTATAAACTATTCCTGACTGAATAGTATTGCACTAAATCAGTATATTAAGGTGTATTGTCATCATTACTATATTTAGTTTTTTTCTGCAAGGAAAAAAAACATATCTCTCCATTATTCATATCTTTCTGCATTTCCCTCATTAGATTTTCCTGATTTTATTTGAATAAAGCTCATGTGTTCCAAATTAATTCTATGCCCAAGTGTTTAGCATTTTGGTCCTTATTTTTTTTAAAGATCTCTTTTGTTATGGTTAGTAGCTGTTTATTAATGGCACATAGAAATGCAGTTATTTCTTTGTCTACTGAAGTTATTATCCTGAGTATTTGCTGAACGCATTGATTACCTTTAGTGACATTTGTTGTTAATTTTGGTTGAAAAATAATTTTTATTTTTTCCTTTGATTTAGTTTTATTTTTCTACTCTTCTAGATTGAGCATTTCCCTAACTATATTGAATGCAAAGAGACTGACAGTTTAATAGAATAGACAACATGCAAACTACTATGTAAAATTAGTAGACAGGGTAAATTGACAGTGAATCTAGAGGGCACTGAGATTAAGGACTGGTAAAAGATTTTCGATGAAGGTGGAAATTTAGCTGAGACCTGAAGGAAACCAGTGTAGACAGGAGACAGATTAGGAAGATGCTCAAGGCATGGAGACACCAAGAGAAAGCATTCAGCGTTGGAAGATAAAAAATTTTATCCAGAAGGAACAGCCTTCTGTGTCATTAGATCTCATAGTGCTCAGAAGGAATAAAATATAAGAAGTCTGACAGACTGGAGAGAGCCAGATTATGAAAGGCTTTGAAAACCAAACCAATTATTTTATATTTGAAATTGCTGGTAAAAAGTAACCAAAGTGACTTATTGAATGGTGCTGGGAAAGACTGTATTTTTTTTAATCAATTTGACATTTAAAATAAATACTCATTATCAAGCAAAACATTCATATAGATCTATTTTTAGATTTTTAATCAAGAAGAGACATTGAACTTTAAAAAATGCCAACTTGACTTTTATTGAGGCAATAGTATTATTTCCAATATATTTCCTCTATGTGTGATGTATTACATTGGTAGCCATCTGTCTTACAAATCTTAGAATCATTCCAAGGATAAACCAACTGAGGAAATTAGAATTATTTGTTGCTTCTTTTACAGTGAAGGGGAAAATGGGGGGGGGGGAAGAAAACAACTCTAATTACATCTAAATTGATCCAGTGATTGTAGATTTTCTACACACACATACACACACAAACATACACACACATGTGTGTCTGTGTGTCTATACTCAATTGGTAATAGAAATCCACCTTACCCAACAAGTAGGAGAAGGACATAAGACAAAGGGAAGGTGGTGAAAGGGGGAGCAGAAAAAAAGACAACAGTCAGAAGCAAAATAGACATGAAAAGAGTGAGAGGATCAAAAGAGAAAACAAATAGAACAAAATAGGAGGTAAATAATAATTGTGACTATAAATGGGCAGAATTTACCCATAAAAGGGAAGCATGAAACAGAATGGATTAGAAAACAGAATTCAGCAACATATTGTATTGAGGAAACCTGCTTGAAACATAGAGAAACACAAACAATTAAGATATAGGGCTGAAATAGGATCTCTTTTGCTTCAGGTGAAGTAAAAATGGCACAGTAACAAACCTGGTCTCAAATAAAGCAAAACATCACACCCAATTAAAAGAAAAAAGTAGAGAACCTGCATTTTGCTTAAAGGAATCAGGGCAAATGAAGAAATATAAATACTAAACATAAAAGCACCAAATGGGATGGAATATAAATTTTCAAAGCAGCAGTTCAATGAATTACAGGAGGTAATAGTGAAATTATAGCTGTGGGGACCTCAACTTTCCCCTCTCAACTAGATAAATTTAACTATAAAATAAATAAGAAAGAAGTCAAAGAGATGAAGAGAATCTTAGCAAACTTAGATATGATAGACCTCTGAAGAAAATGGAATGGGAATAGAAATGAATATACCTTTTTCTCAGTTGCACATGGCACCTTCACAAAAATTGACCATGCATTACGGCTTAAAGTCTCATAAAAATGCAAAAAAAAAAAAAAAAAAAAAAAACCCAAAATGTCAAATGTATACTTTTCAGACCATAATGAAATAAAAATACATTTAATAAATGATCGAAGAAGCATGTATCAAAAGTTAAATGGAATCCAAATAATTAATCCTAAAAAAAAAAGTTGGTCAAAGAACAAATCATCAAAACAATTAATACTTTCATTAAAGAGAATGAAAACAATGAGACAATATTCAAAATTTGTGGGATTGAGAAGATCAGTGAATTGGGCATGATACTGAACACACCTTCCTCTAAAAGTTAAATTCTTCTATTAAACACCAATATGGAAATTCTGAAAATCTGAGGAGAGATTAATAAAATTGAGAACAAAACAATGAATTAATAAATAAAATTAAAAGCTGGTTCCTTTCTTCCTTCCTTGATTCATTTTCCCCTTCCTTCCTTTCTTCTTTTCTTTCATCCTTTCTGTTGCTTTGATTTGCTTCTGTGTCCCACACTTGAGAAAACTCTCATCCTATTGAGGCTGAGTCTTGCACATTATATTGATCCTTTAAGTTCATGAGCACATATCACTTCAGATATTTTTGGCAATGATTTCTGTGTCTACATAGTTTTAACATCATCAGATGCATGAAGGTCTAATTTCTGCAATACATTCTTTTTTTTCACCCAGAGTATCTGCTGGTATCAATCGCTCCACATATTGCTTCACCCTAAGGAGGAAGTCATCCAAACCTCTTCAGTATGAGACAAAATTAGCATAGGCATCTTTTGGTTCTCTCTGCTCCACTAGATCCTCTCTCCTCTCCCATATATCTAAGCTGAAGTTTGTATATATTTTTGCCAACTGACATCTGGCCATTCCCCAGTGACGTTATTCACTGAAGTATGGCCAAATGTGTCTGCTTTAGCTGTCTCTGTTATGCTCTTTACCAATGTCCTCATTATGCCTGGCTCTGGATCTTTCCAGTGTCTCAGGTATACTCTTGTCTGTCCAACCCAAGTTTCTGATTATAGTTCTCCTAGCATGTATGTTTTATGTACAGAGAAAATGCCAATGTGGGGTGTATGGTTGCTGTCTGCCCTAGGAGCCTTATTCATAGACAAATAAAAATTCTAGGATTTAATTGTGACATTTATTGACTCCATATGGATATCTTTGAATAGAATGTTTCTTAACCCTTTAATAAATTGTTTATCATCAGAGGATGTATTAGTATGATATTGCCAGGAATAATTCTCTACTGTCAAATTTTTAGACATTACTACATTTTCAAAATTCTCAGGAAGAACCGGGAAAAAAAAACAAAAACTTCCTGAGTTTTCTCATCTGCCTTGACATTAGTTCTTTTAACCTTCCAAGACTCAATTGTCTGTCCAGTATTCTAAAAATGTCCTTATTCTCAAAGTCTTAGTCTACTAATATTAGAAGAAAATAGTACAACTCATCTGACTTCATCCTCACATTTCTAGAATTTGCTCTGTGTATATCTTCATCAATATACTCCATATATGCTCACATTAATACACAAATATTAATTCAATTAATAAATGTGTAATGTTACAGCAACAAATGTTTATTGGATTTACATACTATGCTTATCAATACCATAGCACCACCAAAGCCCACAAATTCAATTCATGAAAAGTACCACTAATTCTTTCATATACCAACACATACCTGTTAATTATATGTATAATAGCATTTAAACTTTTAAAAGACAGACCATATAATTCCATAATTGATAATTATATATAATCACATTATATTAATCATCAATATAATTAATATATTTAATTAATTACATATTTATACTGCATACAAAATTATATATGATGTAAATATATAATAATATAAACTATAATTAATAATAATTAATATATGCATGTTAACATCAGGGATAGGTTAAAGTCAAGTCAGTTTGGATAAGCTTATTCCACCTCCAAAAACTAAATAAACAAAAATAAAAGTTGTAATAGAAACTATAAGATTTAACCAGAAAGAACAGAATTATCTGTACGTTAAAAGAAAACTTGATTCCTGTAAAGAGAAAAGGAAGAAAAAAAGGCAAACAATTTTTTTCCAGAATGGGAAGAAAATTGCTCTTCTGAAATGAAATTGAACAAAACAAAAATGTCTGAAGGTTCATTTCAAAGTTAAACAAGTTTCTTGCCACTCAGATTGCTACCCCGAGGCAATGCCCATTTGAACCCAAAATCTAGGTAAAGAATGGGGACAAAGAGATACCTCCAGGATTCACCATCATACAGGTAGAGATGGTAGGGAAATATCCTTTCTTCAAAGTCAATAAAAACATTGTGAGTCTACATATTTAAACTGTAAATCTGCATACTTGTAGGAAAGAACAAAAACAAGACCAAGAATTCAATTTAAAATCATTCCATACTCTCAAAAGTATAAAAAAATGTAAAATAAAGAAATTCAGATAGGCTGGCCCCTGAGTAGGAATATGTAAAGCTGAGTTCCCATGCATCATTACACTTGGAAAGGGGAGAGTTAGCAAAAGGTCCTAAGAGGCAATGGATATAGTGCATAATGGCATGGAATTATTGTAAGAAATTGGGGTTTATTAGACCATATGAGCCTTTGGAATAGTAGGCCATTAGCAAAATTCTCAGCTGAGATGATAAGAAGGCCTATTAGATTCAAGAAATTAAAGTAATAAAGAGTAAGAGGGGAAAATGTCTAACTAGGTGTTGTATCAGAAAAAATCGTGTCCCATGAAATAATGAATTCATGAAAATTGAACCCAGAGTTCTTCTTACTATCATTCTCTGAGCCTCTGATATGTTTGATGCATTTCACTGCTAATTAACCTTTTTTGAAGAAGTATGTCACATATTAAGAGTGTAATAGCTTGATCTTGTAAAATAAAACAATCAAAGAAGAAAGCCTATAAGTAAAAAGGACAAATGACTTTCCTAGTGGGACTTCTTAAGGAAAATATGTAACATATTAAGATCAGAAACTAATCCACATGTTCATCCTAGATGAGGCATCTCAGGAAACCTAAATAGCCTCAGATTATGAAAACTAAGTAAACTGTGCAGTATAGTAAAAAGAATATTGGATTTAGAATTGAAACACATGGGCTTGAATTATAGTTTTGCTGTTTATCACTTTTTTGACCAAGTCACTGTCTCTTTGGGCCATTCTTTTTTCATTTGTAAAATTAGGAAATGTGTCTTGGTAATTTCTAAGATCTCTCTCAGTTTATAATCACATGATCCTTTAAGTGTGATAGTTAAATATCTAATTAAATTTGGGCAACATTTTACCCTCTAGGAGAGTCCAGATTTAGAGAAACTCCCTATTCCCTCCAGGATCAAATGCAAAAATCTTCTGTTTGATGTTCAAAGCCTTTAATAACCCATCCTATCTGCAGACCTCTCTCCTCTACCTTTCTAAACTTCTTGCAGTTTACACTTCATAAAAATGTTCTTACATATTCTTCAATCCAGTGATGCTGGCCTCCTTACTGTTCCTCAAACAAGACACACCTTCTCTCAGCTCTGGGCAATTCCTCTAGTTGTTCCTGTGCGTGAAATGCTTTCCCTCTCATCTCTGCTTATACACTTCCCTGGTTTTCTTCAAGTCCAAACTAAAATTTCATTTTTATAGGAAGATTTTCCCTGCCCCCTTTGAATTTTAGTGCCTCCCCTCTTTCTTGTGTATAGAGGATAATATCAATTGTTTCTGTTCTAGCCAGAAACTCTGAGGTTCTTCCCCTCTCAGACTGATTCTTCTATGAAAGCAAAGTAGGCATCTTTGGCCTCAATCCTTACTTTGTTTTTAATTACTGAATAAACGTTGCTTCAGACAAATAGACCAGGGAAAGATCTCAGCTTAAATAGCCCAAAGTTTCTTACTGCATCCCAACCTATCATTAGTTATCCTGACCCTATGCCTTGCTACTGGACTACAATGACTAGAGGAGAGAGTAAGACTGATGACTTTGCACAGATATGCCTCACTTAAATCCAATTCACTTGCTAGTCAAGATATCACCATTCCAATGTCATTGGTCCTCTTTGAGAATGAAGGATGAACAATGATAATCTTGTATGTAGCTTCTTTGTACATATTTGTTTCTTTGTTATCTCCTCAGTTAGAATGCGAATTCCTTCAGGGCAATGAATGTTTCTTTTTGTATCCCTAGCCCTTAGGATATCACTTGACATATGGTAAATTCTTAATGTTTATTGGCTGAATGACTGAGTGATATCTTATCACTTGAGAATATCAGTCTCATTGATTCGTATGCATAAGATGAATGGTCTATTTGGACATTAAAGATCAGGATAACTACTGACTTACTTATAAAGTGTAAGATGAGCTAGAATATGTTCTTCAATAGCAAGAATATTTTTGATTTTTTCTTTGTGACTACAGTTTCTTAAAGGATGCCTGGCTTATTCTCTCAAAAATCTCTAAGAGGAGCAACAAGCTACATTTATATATATATATATATATATATATATATATATATATATATATATATATATATATATATATATATATATATATATATATATATATATGTACCCCTTGAATATTGCTGGTACAAGAATAAAATTCTTAGGGGTTAAGAAAGTCACTTCTCTAATTATTCTTAAGGTAGAATATAGCCCTCAGCTTATATTTGCCAGTCTTCCCATTAAACATATATTATAAAAATAAGATATTGGAGAATTTCACATATTAGAATACACAAGAAAATAAACAAGCATGTTGGCTTAAAACTTAACATATAAAAAGCTAAGATCTTGTCAACTGGCCCCATCATTTCCTGAGAAATAGGAGGAGAAGAAATGGAAGAAGTATCAAGTTTTATATTTTTCAGCTCAAAGATCATTGCATATGGCAACTACAGCCATGAAATTAAGAGATGTTTGCTCCTTGGAAGAAAAACTATGGCAAATTTGGACAGCATACTCAAAAGCAGAGACATTACCTTGCCAATAAAGGTCACCGTAGTCAAAACTATGGTTTTTCCAGTAGCAATCTATGGCTACAAGATTTGGACTATAAAGAAAGTTTATTAGCTCAGAATCTACACTGTTGAATTGTGGTGCTGTAGAAGATTTTTGAGAGTCCCTTGTTCAGCAAGATCAAATCAGTAAACATGTAAAGAACTTAATTCATGCTACTCACTGGAAGGTCAAATACTAAAGTTGAATTCTAAATACTTTCACCACATAAAGAGAAGCTGAGATTTAATGGAGAAGACCCTGATGTTAGGAAAGATTGAAGGCAAAAGGAAAAGGTGACATCAGAGTATGAGATGAATAGTGTGATGAAAACAATGAACATTAACTTGAACAGAGCTCTAGAGCAGTGGATGAAAGAAGAGCCTCCCATCCATGGAGTCATGAGTAAGTGCACACACTTGAACAACTAAACAACAGCTTCTCAAGGAACTCACAGTCTAATTTTAATCTTCCTGGACTTCTCTTTCACAATTATAAAATGAAAATATTGCATTGGAATAGTGAAGATCACCTCAAGTTTTAATATCCCTTGATTCTTTAATTTAATGTCAAGTACAACCAAGATGATTTCATATTTTGCTTCATTTGATCTGCATGAATCTATGGTCAAAAATATGAAATCTGGCTAAGGAGATTAAATGTCGTACCCTGAGGTATTATAGAAGATGAGAAACATGTAGGCAACATGTTTCAAAAGTATAGTATTGAATCTGCAGTGAGAAAAGGATAGGTACAGTTTGACTGATGCAGCACAGAGTTCAAGGAAAAATAAGAAGAATAGCTGCTTTGTGGTGGTTGGATGTTCACAAGGAATTCCAAAGCTTTAAGTAATAGTAGCCTACAAGCAAATGCTTTTAATATTGTGGCATAAGGTGGACCAAGGTCATGAGAGCATTGTAATTATTCAGATGGCAAGAGAGAATGTGGATGAAAAGGGAATATGGAAATGGAATTAGTAATTATGAGCTGCAGTTACAGAATTTACACCTCAAAATGGAGATATTTAGTCATTTAAAATTAAAGAAATAATATCAGGGAATTTTAATCTGAAGTTCAACTGACCAACACACAGTGAAATGAGATAAAAATGAAAAAATCAGTGACCAACTACAGGCTACTTCACCCATTCCTCCATGTCTAGGTGACAATTTGAACAGTGTAGGACTTAGAATATAAGGCAATTTTGGAAAGAACTTGTTGGATCTCAAAAGATATGCATAGATCTCCTCATTTAGAATTCTTTGCTATGCCCTTCTTCCTCCACTATCTAATGTGTTGCCTATTTCTCTTGATTGTATATTCTTATTCAATTTTAGTTTTCAACATTCATTTCCATAAGATTTTGAGTTTCAAATTTTCTCCCAATCTCTCCCCTCCTCCAACCCAAAACACCGTGCATTCTGATGGCCCCTTCCCCTAATCTGCCCTCACTTCTATCACACCCCTTCCTTCCCTTATCCCCATCTTCTCTCTTTTCTTGTAGGACAAGATAGATTTCTATACCCCATTACCTGTTGTAAGGGGCCCAGAGGGTCCCAGGGGGTGCAAGTCAGAGGCAAAGCCTGTTCCCGTGGGAACGGTGCTGATACACACCCTGGCAGAAGCTCTGTGTGACCCTGCAACCTGATGTTCCTGCAGATACCAATGTCCTGTACAGTAAAGTTACAAGTGAGCCTGGGAACCCAGGAACTACTTGCAGGAAAAAGATAAGCTTTCTTCCTTACTGTGGGTGTAAGGATGTGGAACAGTCATGGTGAAGTAATGGGATGAGCTCAGCATGTATGTGATTGGTGGATCAGCCTTTATAAACCCTAACCCTCAGCTGAATAAAGAGAGTTGTTGCTTGGATCATCTTGTCTCCAGTCTCCTTCCTTCAGGGCCCACAGAGTAGAGGCCTGTGGGTCAGGGGGATCCAGGGTCTCGGGCCCTGACCCCGAGCAACCTGTACTTCTTAATTCCCAGTTACATGTAAAAACAATTCTCGACATTCATTCCTTAAACTTTGAGTTCCAACTTCTTTTCCTTCCTTGCTCCCCATCCATCCCCACTGAGAAGGCAAGCAATTCAATATAGGCTATATATGTGTAGTTTTGCTAAAGACTTCCACAATAGTCATCTTGTGAAAGACTAACTATAATTCCCTCCATCCTATCCTGCCTCCTGTTTATTCCATTCTCTCTTTAGACCTTGCTCCTCCCCTAAAGTGTTTACTTCTAATTACTCCTTCTTCTCATTTGTCCTCCCTTCTATTATTCCACCACCCCAATTAACCCCTTCTCCCCTACTTTCCTGTAGTGTAAGATAGATTTTCATACCATATTGAGTGTGTATACTGTTCCCTCCTTTAGCCAAATGTGATAAGAGTAAGCTTCACTTTTTTCCTCTCACCTCCCCACTTTTCCCCTCCATTGAAAAAACTTTCTCTTGCCGTTGTTATGAGAGATAATTTTCCTCAATCCATTTCTCCCTTTCTTCTCCCAATATATTCCTCACTCACCCCTTAATTTTATTTTTTTAGATATCATCCCTTCCTACTCAACTCACAGTGTGCCCTCTGTGTGTGTGTGTGTGTGTGTGTGTGTGTGTGTGTGTGTAATCACCCCAACTACCCAAATACTGAGAAAAGTCTCAAGAGTTACAAATATTATCTTTCCATGTAGGAATGTAAACAGTTCAATGTTAGTAAGTCCCTTATGATTTCTCTTTCCTGTTTACCTTTTCATGCTTCTCTTGATTCTTGTGATCGAAAGTCAAATTTTCTATTCATCTCTGATTTTTTCATCAAGAATGCTTGAAAGATCTGTATTTCATTGAATGACCATTTTCCCCCTGAAGTATTACACTCAGTTTTGCTGGGTAGGTGATTCTTGGTTTTAGTCCTAGTTCCTTTGACTTCTGGAATATCCTATTCCACACCATTCCATCCCTTAATGTAGAAGCTGCTAGATCTTGTGTTATCCTGATTGTATTTCCACAATACTTGATTTGTTTCTTTCTAGCTGCTTGCAATATTTTCTCCTTGACCTGGGAACTCTGGAATTTGGCCACAATGTTCCTAGAAGTTTCTCTTTTTGGATCTATTTCAGGCAGTGTTCTGTGGATTCCTTGAATATTTATTTTGTCCTCTGGTTCTAGAATCTCAGGGCAGTTTTCCTTGAGCATTTCATGAAAGATGATGTCTAGGCTCTTTTTTTGATCATGGCTTTCAGGTAGGCCCATAATTTTTAAATTGTCTCTCCTGGATCTATTTTCCAGGTCAGTTGTTTTTCCAATGAGATATTTCACATTATCTTCCATTTTTTCATTCTTTTGGTTTTGTTTTGTGATTTCTTGGTTTCTCATATAGTCATTAGCCTCCATCTGTTCCATACTAATTTTGAAAGAACTATTTTCTTCAGTGAGCTTTTGAATCTCCTTTTCCATTTGGCTAATTCTGCTTTTGAAAGCATTCTTCTCCTCATTGGCTTTTTGAACCTCTTTTGCCAATTGAGTTAGCCTATTTTTCAAGGTGTTATTTTCTTCAGCATTTTTTTGGGTCTCCTTTAGCAGGGTGTGGACCTGCTTTTCATGCTTTACTTGCATGTATCTCATTTCTCTTCCCAGTTTTTCCTCCACCTCTCTAACTTGATTTTCAAAATCCTTTTTGAGCTCTTCCATGGCCTGAGCCCATTGGGTGGGCTGGGATACAGAAGGCTTGACTTCTGTGTCTTTGCTTGATGGTAAGCATTGTTCTTCCTCATCAGAAAGGAAGGGAGGAAATACCTGTTCACCAAGAAAGTAACCTTCTATAGTCTTATTTCTTTTCCCTTTTCTGGACATTTTCTTAGCCAGTGACTTGACTTCTGAATATTCTCTTCACACCCACTTGGCCTCCAGATCCGCCCAGCCAACACTTAGAGGCTGAGATTCAAATGGTTCTTCCCAGCCTCAAGGCTTTGGGCAGGGGCAGGGCTGCTATTCAGTGTGAGATCAAGTTCAGCTGCTCAGGTCGGGGCAGGGCAGCCTCAGGGGCTCAGTTCCCTCAGAGGGTTTACGAGGAGACCTTCAACAATGGATCCGAGCTCCTGTCTGCTTGGGGAGCCCTGGTCTGCTCCCGCCTCTGCTGCTGCCTCCTGAGGGGGCCTGAGTTAAGGGGGCACCCCACTCCCCTCTCAACCCGCCAAAGAGACCCTCTCACCGACCCCTGTCACCTGTGGGTGGAGGGGCCCGCACGGCCGCTGGAGATTCTGTCCTTGAAGCCTGCTCGGATCCGCTCCTCTCAGTGCTTAGCAGCCAAGGAGCACTGGGCTCCGCTCCTGGTCTGGTGCTCAAAGGACCTTTTGCGAGAGGTTTTCAGGCTCTCTGGAACAAAAATCTTGTCTGCTCCATTGTTCTGTGGCTTCTGTTGCTCCAGAATTTGTTGGTAGTTCTTTTTCACAGATATTTTATGGGCTGTGGGTTCAGAGCTAGTGTATGTGTGTCTTTCTACTCCGCCATTTTGGCTCTGCCCCTCTCTCTTACTTGATTTTCAAAATCCTTTTTGAGCTCTTATATGGCCTGAGACCATTGCATATTTATTTTGGAGGTTTGGGATACAGAAGCCTTTACTTTTATGTCTTCTTCTGATGCTTTGCATTGTTCTTCCTCATCTGCAAAGATGGAAGAGAAAATACCTGTTCACATGAAAGTAGCCTTCTATAGTCTTTTTTTCCCCCTTTTTTGGGCATTTTCTCAGCTAGTTGCTTGACTTTTGAGTCCTTTGTTAAGAGGAGGGTATACTCTGGGGACCTGTAAGTTCTTAGTTTCTCCAAGGAGGCACAATCAAGGGAGAGGAGTTTACTCCTCTCCTGGCCTGTGCTCTGGTCTGAGAGCTCCCGCAAGATTTTCTGCCCAGAATCTGGGAGTAGAACTCCCTCTCCAGAGCTTCCACCAGCTCCATTAGGTCAGCACTCCTCCTCACCCCAGTCTGCCACCCAGGGCTGAGACCCAGATCTGCTATTTAATTCCCCCAAGGGCTTTAGACTGGGAGATCCAAAAATGGCTGCTGCTGCTGCCTGGAGCAACCTGGGGCCAGGGCTAGGGCAGAAGGACCTTGCTCCCCTCTCACCTATGTCAAAGAGATTTCTTACTGACCTTTGAAGCTATCTGGCATTTGTGGTTTGAGGGATCTGAGAACCATGGATGCTCTGGGGGATTTTGTCCCCTGAGGCCTCTGTCCTGCTCTGGTCCTGTCCCTGCCACACCATGTGGCCAAGGCTGGGCTTCATTTCACTCTGAACCTGGTGCAATAGACCTTTTCTGTCTGCCTTCCAGGCTGCCTTGGGCTAGAAATTTCTTTCACTGTCTTTTTCTGGCTTCTGTTGCTCTAGAACTTGTTTAGAGTCATTTTTTACAGGTTTTTTAATGGCTTATGGGGGAAGAACTCTTACAGGTCATCCTTCTACTCCACCATCTTGGCTGTGTCCCCCTTGATTGTATTTTCTGTAACATCTCTTGTATATGTTTTCTTCTCATTCCTCCTCCTCCTTCTTTTCCTCCTCTTTTTTCTCCTTTTTGACACTGACATAACTGTGGTGTAGTAAATTATAATCTCATTCTTGTACTATTATAATGGTATGCTGGTAAGTTTACCATGTGTCAAGTTTCTCCCCACTTCAGTCCATCTTCCACATAGTTGGCAGTGACCTTCCCAAAGCACAGATCTGGCCATGTCACCCCTCAACCATACAGACATTCAATAAACTCCAGTGACTCACTGTCACTTCCAGGGTCAATTATGAAATTCTCTGCTTAGCATTCAAACTCTTTCATAACTTGACCCCCTCTCACAATACACACACCCACACAAAATTTTGGTCTTCTCATATCTTACTCTGCAGCATAGACTCTGCAATTCAGTGACACCAATCTCTTTGCTATTTCTTGAACAAGATACTTCATTTCTAGACTTCCAAATATTTTTGCTTGTTGTACTTGATGAATGGAATCTTCCTTTTCCTCATTTCTGCCTCTTGGCTTCCTTCAATACCCAATTGTCCTTAATTCTAATGCCGTCCTTCTGTTGATTATTTCCTATTTATCTTGTATATAATTTGTTTGTACATAGTTGTTTGTGTGTTGTCTTTCTCATTAGACTGTCAGACCTTTGAGAGCAAGGACTGTTTTTTTGCCTTTCTTTGGATTCCCAGAATCCAGCAAAATGCCTGGAACACAGTAGGCACTTAATATATGTTAATCTTTTGACTGACTAACTGATCTACAGTTGCTGGGAAAGTAGCTCACTCCTCATGACCTGGAGTTAATATTTTGTTTCTCTATTCCCTCAGATTAAATATACCTTGAGAATTGGTTAGATTTCCTAAATCTAACTACTCCTAACCAAATCTTAATCCTTCTGAGTTCTACTTCATCCTAGAGGAAGATAAGAGCTAAAACCTTCCCGGATTGTAGTATAATAATCTTGAAATTATGGAAATTAATACTCAAAACATGTTTTAGTTAGATTTATTGTCTGGTAGAAAAGCATTTCTCAAAAGGAAAAGCATCTTTAAAATTACTTTAACAACTCACATTCCCATAGCTAGAAGAGATGCAATTGACTTAAATTGGGTTCAATTGGAATAATTGCAAAAGAGCATTGGAAGCTAAAATAATTCAATGTAAAATGAAGGATAATTTTTTTTAATATAAGAAGCTTGATATGCAACACATTGAATTGTTAACCAGAGCAGAAATAAGTTAAAAGGATAATTAGGAGAGGAAAAAGAAATACAATATGTAATTCAGATAGGATTCTGATTGCCAAATAGAAGTTCCACAAATATATTTGAAATGAATTTTGAAGAAAAGTAGCCCCACTGAAATTGCAGAATGGGGAATTAAAAGAGAAGCAATCAGGAAATAAAAGAGTTTACAACAGCTATTTCCCTTTTGCCATTAAGAGAAAGGAAGAGAAAAAGAGCAGCCTAGAGCTGAGTATATTTCTTTGTGTAGCAGTGAAAGAGTCCACAATAAAAGCTTGGAACATCCTGAGGCAAAGAAGTGTAAGTACAAATACTCAAATAAGTCAGATTCCTGATTCTTAAAGAACAAGAGTATAGAAAGGAATAATATCAAGCTGTGAACTAATTTCCTTTCTGAGTCCTCAGAAGGTGAACAAGTAGCCTCTGTAGCTATCCCAATACCAGGAGCTTGGAGGAAGAAATAGAAGCAACACTTAGACAAAATGTGCAATTGGAGATGTGGTATGGGATTCTTAGAGTTTCCTAAAGCTAGGATTGACTTCAAGATAAAGAAAAATTAAGAAATCTAGCTTTTATACCTTACGCTGGGAAAGGAAAGGACTTTGGAAATAATCTAATCAAGAGATTTTAACTTGGAATAGGATAAATGGAGAGACTTCAGGGGGTCCATGGTTTTTGTAATGTGCTGATAACTATATTAATCATAATATTTTAGTTTATGCATTAAAAAATCATTATTATGAAAAGTGGATCATAGGCTTTATAATACTGCTATAAAGAACTATGTTATAAAAAATGTTAAGAATCCCTGATCTAGTTCAATAGACCTATTTTTATAGAAGAGAAATTGAGAATGAAAGAAGTTCGGCTATATGATCCAAGACACACAGTATATTGATGCCAGATGGATCAAGAACCTCAGTCTACTGGCTACTGCTTGAACAGGGCTATTTCCACTGTACCAAGGTGACTACTTAATTCCAATGCCTTATCTCTACCTATAAAAAATGATATGCTTTTCAATTATCTAGAGATGGATTTTTCACAGCGTTGCCCATCTATATGTTCATTTTGGCAAAGATTCTGTTTTAAAACACTGTTCTGGAGTATCTTTAGAGAATTCTGGGAAATAATTTCCTGGAATTCTTGATTTTCTTTGCAACTACTTATACAAATAGAGGTCATTCCCTGTGCTATTTTGCTATTATCTAAATCAGAGGTCTCAGGCTCCAGGTTCTCAAAATTCCCCAGGGTGGAAAATAATTGGAATATATTTGAAATATTTAACAAAATAGATAAAAATGGAACATAGATAATTTTTGTTTTTTAAACCAATATGTGTTCCAAAAGGAATCTTCTGTATTATATCCAACTGATATAAATTTCTCCCCATAAAATATAATGTTAGGTAGTATACCAATATTAATGAAATAGCTTTGTGCTAGAACTAAAAAAAAATACAGTTTCTGATCTTGTCACCACCATTTATGCGTCATATAACTTTGGAGAAGTCACAATTTATCTGCTGAATTGTACCTTGCTCATTTTTAATATGAGCTTAATAATACTATCCCTATCTTTCTCATGGGATTGTTATGAACGTTGACTGACAAATCAGTAGTGAAAACTCTTGGCAAATTATAAATCACTTTTTAAGTAAGATTATTGAAAACAATATTAAGGATAATTCTGTATTATAGAACATAGATTTATTTAATTGTTGAGGGCCAGGGTGGAGTGCAGTTGACAAGATCAGGATAGACCTTCAGGGAAGCTGTTCTTTGAGACTGTGCTCATTATCATCCGGAATGGCTCTCCATGCCCCCCAGATGTTGCTGTGTCTGTGAGACAAACAAGAGAATTACAGAAAAGAAGGGATATGTAAAATAAATGCCCTCTAGTCTTTAAAGACAATGAGACTGGCCAAATCTCTAGGACAGAAGACGAGCAGAAGGTTACATAGACTTTGATAATGTTTAATATAAAATTTTGGAATAATCTCTTTGTTCTCTCTGAAGCAAACTCAGAGAATGCCTCTTCCTATGTCAGCAAAAGCCAGCCAAAGCTGACTCTGCATTCCTTGGAGACCTTTAACCTATGACATATCTTGAATAATGGGTCTTTCCTTTGTATCTTATTATCTATAGACACATACTATGTTATGACATATCTTGAATAATGGTAAAGAAAATATAGACATCTTAGGTCATAATTTCTATTGAACATTGTTTGCCCTTTCCTGCATCAGTTATCTGTTTGGGGCAGGAAGCCTGCCACTTACTAGTGGTGGGATTTCCTTACCACCTGGGACATATGTTTACCCAGCTTGGAATCTCAAGACTTGACTGACATTGCTTTGTTAATTGTCTTGTCTTACTGAATTTATGATTTGCTTAGTTAAGAGAGTTTCCTCCTCATGGCAAAATGTATATAAGCCAGAGGATTTCTGCACTGGGTAGCCAGAACATTTCTGGCTCCATAATGCATTATGTTACTGTTGTCTTTAATAGGGAATTGATCAATTAATTAATTAAATCATAAAATGTATGCATTTAGCCATGTTGCCTTTTCTCTGTCAGTTTTCAGGTCAACAACTTGCAGTTTCTGTCTACAAATACCTTGACCCTCAGATCAATAAACGGAATCTATCTTTTCCCGCCTCCCGTGTCTTTCTTCTTCACCACATCACCAAGCCGTGTGGGGATGCAGGCTGTCCGACACATTTAATGTACTTTCAAATTCCAATATCACATTATTCCTGAATATTTGCATTTTCCCTTGCTTTCTTTAATGATGCCCATAGTACCCATGCAATGATAGAGGCCTTGTTCATGCATTTTTGAGTGAAAGAATATTTAAACTAGTGATATTTTAGATTAAGGATAAAGGCTAAACAAAGTGGGAAACTAAAACCTGATTGGAAATCTTCGAGTTTAGAAGACCAGGTAAAATTAAAATAAAAGACTCTCTAATCCTGCATTGCCTTATTAATGGCTCATACTCATTTTCTCAAACCAGTAATTTAAATTAGCACCAAGCACAACTAGAGACACTCCCTTTTGCCCATGTAGTAATTGGCAATCTAGCTAGTCAATTACATTCAAAATATGGGAATGGTAAAACCTTGATCCAAAACATTTAAAAGCTACTGTGCTCTGGAAAATTGCCTTAAAGGAGAATTTTTTCAAAAATTATAATCAGGTAGTTTGAATGACTCTGTTCCTTTTTTTCCACCACACATGCATCTGATATACACCATCTGTCAGATCATGCTGGGTTGCCTCTATCAATCTTCAGTGTCTCATGAAAGAGAGACAGAGGTTTCAAAAGACCTTATTTCTTATAAAATGTTTCCTGAAAATGTAAAGATGTTTGCCTGGGTCTGAACTCCTCTTGCACACAATTTATTCTCTGGCTCTTTTGCCAGGCTCAGAGAATCATAGATCTAGAGCTTGAAGAAATCATAGAGACAATTTTGCTAAACATTTTTATTTTGCAGATGAGGAAACTAAAGCCCAGAGTGGCTAGATGAATTACCCAAGGTCAAGCAAGCTGTGGAAAAATGATTTGAAATCAGAATATGTGAAGGCAAGTTTCATACTTTTTATTCTGCCCCGCAGAGTGAGAGGAGTCTCTCAGGCTAAGCATCATATTGGATTTAGCTTGGACCCTCTTTCATCTTTGTAGTTCAGGGGCTTTCTAAGTGTTTTTTATGATATGCTATGACCATATTATAGAACAATTCTGGAATAAATGACCTCTTAGAGTATCCTGATTGAACATCATTAGTCTGATACATCATTAAAAGACAGGGTGAACTTTTAAGACTATTTTGGTACTTAAAGGAAAAAAATGATTTTTAAAATAAAGTTTCTTATTAGTATTAATGATGTTTGTGAATTGTTCATAACTTGCAAGGTTTGGTGGTAAGTACTTTTTTTTTAATTTAATTTTATTTTTTTAAATTATTTTTTAATGTTTAACAATCACTGCCATACAATTGAGATTTTATCCCCCCCACACCTACCCCCCACTACCCCCCTCCCTCCCCACTACTGCATACAGTTCTGTATAGGTTCTACATATACTTTCCTATTGAGTACATTTTCACTATAGTCATGCTATGTAGCCGGACTAAAATAAATGGAAGAAATCATATAACAAATCAAAACATGATACACAAAAACATACACATACACAAACATGATCTGCTGCATTCTGCGAATGACTTCCATGTTTCTTTCTCTGAGTGTGGAAGGCATTTTGCCTTAGAGAACCACCATTGGGATTTTATTATTTTTTTTTTTTATGATCTCTTGAGGATACAGTCCTAGTAGCGATATTGCTGGGTCAAAGGGTATGCACATTTTTGTAGCCCTTTGGGCATAGTTCCAAATTGCTCTCCAGAATGGTTGGATATGCTCGCAGCTCCACCAGCAATGATTTAGTGTTCCAACTCTCCCACATCCTCTCCAGCATTTATCATTTTCTTGTTCTGTCATGTTTGCCAATCTTATAGGTGTAATGTGGTCCCTCAGAGTTGTTTTGATTTGCGTCTCTCTAATCAATAGTGATTTAGAGCATTTTTTCACATGATCATAGATATCTTTAATTTCTTCTTCCGAAAATTGCCTGTTCATATCCTTTCACCATTTATCAATTGGGGAATGACTTGTATGATTATACATTTGAGTCAGTTCTCTATATATTCTAGAAATGAGGCCTTTATCCCCGAGCTTAGCTGTAAAAATTCTTTCCCAATTTACTACATCCCTCCGGATTTTGGTTGCATTGGGTTTGGTTGTGCAAAAACTTCTCAGTTTAATGTAATCAAAATTATCCATTTTGCATTTCATAATGCTTTCTATCTCTTCTTTAGTAAAAAATTCTTCCCTTCTCCATAAATCTGATAAATACGCTATTCCTTGCTTCTCCAGTTTATTCATGGTATCAATCTTTATACCTAAATCATGTACCCATTTGGATTTTATTCTTGTGTATGGTGTCAGGTATGGGTTTATGCCTAATTTCTGCCACACTGTTATCCAGTTTTCCCAGCAATTTTTGTCAAACAGTGAGTTCTTATCCCAGAAGCTGGGGTCCTTGGGTTTATCAAACAGAAGGTTGCTATATTCCTTGCCTACTGTGTCTTGAGTGCCAAGTCTATTCCACTTGTCTACCTCTCTGTTTCTTAGCCAATACCAAGTGGTTTTGATAACTGCTGCTTTATAGTACAGTTTGAGGTCTGGTAGCGCTAGGCCACCTTCCCAAGCATTTCTTTTCATTAGTCCCTTTGATATTCTGGACCTTTTGTTTTTCCAAACGAATTTTGATATTATTTTATCCAGCTCTAGAAAATAATTGTCTGATAGTTTAATTGGTATGGCACTAAATAAGTAAATTAATTTAGGTAGAATTATCATTTTTATTATATTAGCACGGCCTACCCATGAGCAACTAATGTTTTTCCACTTACTTAAATCTGACTTTATTTGTGCAAAAAGTATCTTGTAATTGTGTGCATATAATCCCTGGGTTTGTTTTGGCAGGTAAACTCCTAAGTATTTTATACTGTCTACCCTAGCTTTAAATGGGATTTCTCTTTCTATTTCTTGCTGTTGGACTTTGTTGCTAATATATAGGAATGCAGAAGATTTGTGTGGGTTTATTTGGTAAGTACTTTTTAGAATATGGAAAAGAATGTAGGCCCTGCTTTGAGTCTAATCAATTGAGATGGATAAAAGTGTAAATGTATGAAAGCCAGCAGTAATACTCAATCTAACACTAATCTATAATAAATCTTAATCTATCCTGGGAGATATGGCTGATACTTCTTTTCTGGAAGGCCAAGTTTGTATCCACCCAAACAATCCTTCTTGGATGAAGAAAAAATGCTTATTAAGCACTGTTTTTTAACAGTCTTTATCAGTATCAATGTGCTAGATATTATACTAAAAGGTTTACAAATGTTACCTCATTTGATCCTCATAGCCAGTGTATGAGGAAGCTTCTGTTATTATTCCCAATTTATAACTGAAGAAACTGAAGCAGAAAGAAACTGAGTGATTTGCTTGGGTTTACTCACTGTCAGATATCAGATTTTAACTGACACAGGTCTACTAACTCAAGGTTCAATATTCTATTCACTCTCCTACCTACCTGCCTCTTCTTTTGAAAGCAAGAATTATGCCTTTTAGTAATTTGTAACCTCCATAATGTGTAATTCAGGATTTTTCACTGTAGAAAACATTTAATAAAAATTTATTGTAGGCCATAGCCTGTATAGAAAGCTACTTATTATTATTATTATCATTACATATTTTAACTCTGTTCCAGTGACAAATCAAAGTGTGGAGATGATCTCAAGTTCTCAAAAGCTATTTTAGAGAGCTCAGATTCTGTAAATTATGTTATTCTGGAAAGAATAGATACACATTAACATACTCTATAAATTTTTCAAGTTCCAGCTAAGCATGGAAAAGGCATGGTCAATAGACAGGGACCTTAGCAAATCATTCTTCAGCTTTCGTAACCCATAAAATGAAGAAAATTACAAAGCAACCTTCAATCCTGTGTGTTCCACATCTCCTTGTGCTACAACAGTGGCAGATTTCCAGGATACTAGGGCAGAAAACATTAAAGACAAATATTTTTAGATATTGATTTGTTTTGTTTATTTTTAATATGATTTGTTAAGTTGATAGTTTTACTAATGTTTAACCATTATCACATCCTTGGTATACTTGAGTCAAGTCAACAGACTTTTACTCAGCGATGACTATGTACCAGGAATGGAACTAAGTATGGGAATAGACATATAAAGAAATAGAAAGATAAATACTGTCATCAAGCAGCTTTCATTGTAATGAGGGAAATCCAGTTTGCTCACAATAAATGATTTTTGGGATTAATTGCCACAGTCTTTTTGAAAGGATTTTATTTAAAAAAATTCAATACTTATTAATCTAAGGTCCATAGGTTTGCTTTTTGTTTGTATGTTTTATTTTTTACATAGTTTAGCTACAAGGGCTACATTTATTCCATGCAAGGAGTCTGATAGAATTTTTTTCTTTGTCAGTTTTTGAGAATATTTCCCACAGTATTGGTATTAACTGGCACTTCTATAGTAGTAGTGATAATTATTCTTTAAAACTTTAATAGAATTATTCCATAGATCCATCTGAACCAAAAAACATTTTCCACCACCCTGCCATATACATTTTCTTAGTTCCACAGCCTCTTCTACTTCCATTTCAAAGATTCAATAATTTGAGATTTCTAGTTGATCTTTTGTGAGTTATCTCGTATTTTTAGGTACTATATATATTTCTTGTTCTCTATTTTGGTATCATGTAACTGCACAGAGTAGATTTTAAAATTCTTTTTATTTCTCATTGTTTTACTGTGATATTTGCCTCATATTTTCTATTTCATTGATTTAACTTTGTATTATCTTCTTTTTAAACATATTGACTAAGTGTTTTAACTTTATTAATTCAGGAAATGTTTTCCTTTACAATGTATTTCTCCTCTAATTTTAATATTTCCTTATGATATTTTCAGTTTTTTTCTTGACTTTCTAAATTTTAAAAGTACATATTTACTTCTCAAATACTATCCTTTTTCATGTGCATACCCTTTGACCCAGCAATATTGCTTCTAGGACTGTATCCCCAAGAGCTTATAAAAATGGGAAAGGGTCCCACATGTACAATAATATTTACAGTAGCTCTCTTTGTGGTGGACAAAAACTTGAAATCAAGGGGATGCCCATCAATTGGGAAGTGGCTGAATAAATTGTGGTATATGAATGTAATGGAATACTATTGTATTATAAGAATGCTGAACAGGAAGACTTCAGAGAGGCCTGGACAGACTTATATGAACTGATACTTAGTAAAAGGAGTAGAACCAGGAGAATTTTGTACACAGCAACAACCACAGTGTGTGAGGAATTTGTCTGGTAGACTTAGTACTTCATTGCAATACAAGGATTCCAAAAATTCCCAATGGTCTCCTAAGGCAAAATGCCTTCCACATCCAGAGGAAGAACAATGGAATTTGATCACAGAATGAAGCAGATCATTTTTTTGTATTTTTTTTGGTTTGTGTTATGATTTCTCCCACTCATTTTAATTCTTTTACGCAATGTGACTAAGGTGAAAATATATTTCATAGGAATGTATGTGTACAACCTATATAAAATTGTATGCTGTCTCAGGAAGGGAGTATGGAGGTAGGGGGAAAGGAGGTGGAGGGAGGGGGAAAGTCTAAGATATATGGAAGTGATTGTACAACACTGAAAACAAATTAAAAAAATAAATTAAAAAAAGCTTTCCTTTTTCTATATTGCTCATTTAAGCTTTTAAGAATATGATTATTCTCTTCAAGACCATTTTAACTTAATCTCAGAAATTCAGGTGCATATTTTCATCAATATGATTTTTTTTAAATTAAATCATATTATTTGTTTAAAATATTCAACAGTCACTTCCATATATCTTAGATTTTTTCCCTCCCTCACCCTCATTACTTCCTCCATCCTCACTCCCTCCCTGAGACAGCACACAATCATATATAGGTTCTATATGCACATTCTTATTAAATAGATGTTGCATAGAAGAACCAAAATGAATGGGAGAAACTATAAAACAAAAGAAAACAAAGTGTAACACAAAAGAAAATGGTCTGCTTCTATCTGAGATCCAGGTCCACAGTTCTTTGTCTGGATTTGGAAGACATTTTGCCTCAAGAGCCCATTGGGAATTTTTTAAGTCCTTGCATTGCAATGAAGTACTAAGTCTAACAGAAAAATTCCTCACACACTGTGGTGGTTGTTGTGTACAAGTTCTCCTGGTTCTGCTCCTTTCACTCAGCATTAGTTCATATAAATCTTTCCAGACCTCTCTGAAATCTTCCTGTTCATCGTTTCTCAAGGCACAGTAGTATTACATTACATTCATATACCACAACTGGTTCAGCCATTCCGTAATTGATAGGCATCTACTTGATTTCAAGTTTTTGGCCACCAGAAAGAGTGCTGCTATAAATATTGTTGTACATGTGGGACTCTTTCCCATTTCTGTGATCTCTTTGTGATAGAATCCCAGAAGTGATATTGCTGCGTCAAAGGGTATGCACATTTTTGTAGCCCTTTGAACATAGTTGCAAATTGCTCTCCAGAATGGTTGGATCAGCTCACAGCTCTACCAACAATGAATTAGTGTTTCAAATCTCCCATATCTTCTCCACCATTTATCATCTTCATGTTTTATCATGTTACCCAATATGATAGGTGTGATATGGTATCTCGAAGTTGTTTTGATTTGCATCTTTCTAATCAGTGGGAATTTAGAGCATTTTTTCATATGATTATAGATAGCTTTAATTACTTCCTCTGAAAACATCCTGTTTGTATCCTTTGACCATTTATCAATTAGGGAATGACTTGTATTCTTGTACATTTGTAGAGATCCTTGAGGGGTTTGAAAAAGCCCCTTATAAAGAGTTCCCCTCCTCCAAGGGAGAATAATAGCAGACTTGAGAAGTTAAGTGATATATTGTTCTCAGGTGCACATCCTTGAATTCAGGTGTTGAAGTTCCAGGAAACAGGGCCCCTCCTATACAGGATAACATTCTGATAAAGAGGCCTTGAGGACTCCCTCTCTACTTATCAGGTTCTGTTCTATTTCATGCCTCAAATGCTACCCCTATGGTTTTTTACTATTTAAGCACCCCGACCTCCTAATTTATTGGCTCAGTATGTCTAGAATAAACTCAGCTTGTTCAGACTGCTGTGTCCCGCCTTTCTTTTTATCCTCACTCTATGAGCCCTGTAACTGTCCTGGACCTGCGGGACTGTGCTGGCTGCAGCACATTTGACTCAGTTCTCTTTATGTTTTAGAAATGAGGCCTTTATCACAGCCACTAGTTGCAAAAGTTCTTTCACAGTTTTCTGCTTCCCTCCTAATCTTGGTTGCATTGGGTTTGATTGTGCAAAAACTTTTCAATTTAATGTAATCAAAATTATCTATTTTGCACTTCACAGTGTTCTCTATCTCTTTTAGGGTCAAAATTACTCCATTCTCCATAAATCTGACAAATACACTATTCCTTGGTCCCCTAATTTGTTTATAGTATCAATCTTTATATCTAGATCATGTATCCATTTGGACTTTATTCGTGTGTATCATGTCAGTCATTGGTCTCTGCCTAGTTTCAGCCACACTGTTATCGACTTCTCCCAGCAATTTTTGACAAAACAGTGAGTTCTTATTCCAGAAACTGGAGTCCTTGAGTTTATCAAATAGGAGATTGCTATATTCATTGCCTACTGTGTCTTAGAGTACCTAGCATATTCCACTTGTCTACCCTTATGTTTCTTAGCCAGTACCAAATGATTTTGATAATTGCTGCTTTATAAAATTTGAGATCTTGTAGAGCTAGGAAACCTTCCCTAACACTTCTTTTCATTAGTTCCCCTGATTTTCTGGACTTTTTGTTCTTCCAGATGAATTTTGATATTAAAAATGTAATTATTAAATATAATTAACTGATAGTTTGGTATGGCATTGAATAAGTAAATTAATTTAGGTAGGATTGTCATTTTTATTATATTGACTTGGCCTACCCATGAGCAACTAATGTTTTTCCACTTACTTAGATCGACTTTATTTGTGTGAAAAGTGTCTTGTAATTGTGTTCGTATAGTCCCTGGGTTTATTTTGGCAGGTAGACTCTGAAATATTTTATAGTGTCTACTCTAGCTTTAATTGGGACTTCTCTTTTTCTCTCTTGCTGTTGGACTTTGTTAGTAATATATAGAAATGAAGATTTATGTGGATTTATTTTGTAACCTGCAACTTTGCCAAAGTTGTTTATTACTTCAAGTAGTTTTTTTACTGGGCTTCTCTAAGTATACCATCATATCATCTCCAAAGAGGGATAACTTTGTTTCTTCTTTGCCTATTCTAATTCCTTCAATTTCTTTTTCTTCTCTTATTGCTAAAAGTAGCATTTCTAATAACATATTGAATAACAGTGATGATAATGGAGATTCTTGTTTCACCCCTGATCTTTTCAGAAATGCATCTAACTTATACCCATTGTATATAATATTTGCTGATGGTTTTAGTTAGGTACTGCTTATTATTTTATGAAAAGTTACATTTGTCCCTGTGCTCTCCAGTGTTTTCAAGAACAATGGTTGTTATATTTTGTCAAAAGCTTTTTTTGCATCTATGGAGATGATCATGTGTTTTCTGTTAGTTTAGTTTTTTATATGATCAATAATGCTAATAGTTTCCGTAATATTGAACCAATCCTACATTCCTGGTATAAATCCTACCTGATCATAATGTATTATTCTTGTGATAAGTTGCAGTATTCTTTTTGCTAAAGTCTTATTTAAAATTTTTGCATCTGTATTCATTAAAGAAATTGGTCTAGAATATTCTTTCTCTGTTTTGGTTCTTCCTGGTTTAGGTATCAGAACCATAATGGGCAGATAGGTGATGTAGTGGATAGAATACCAGTGCAGGAGTCAGGAGGACCTGAGTTCAAATATCACCTCAGTCACTTGACACTCTAGCTACGTGACCTTGGGCAAGTCACTGAACCCCAATTGCCTCATCCTGGGTCATCTCCAGTCATCCTGATGAATATCTGGTCACTGGATTCAGATGGCTCTAGAGGAAAAGTAAGGCTGGTGACCTGCACAGCCCACTCTCACTGAAAACAAATTCAAATGCAAGTCATGTCATCATTTCTTTGATGGCATGGTCTTCTTCAGCAACAAAGGATGAACACACACACATCAGAACAATATTTGTATCATAAAAAGAATTTGGTAGGACTTCTTCCTTGGGAATTTCACCAAATACTCTATATTGTATTGGAATTAACCTTTCCTTATATGTTTGATAGAATTCACTTGCAAATTCATCTGACTCTGGAGATTTTTTCCTAGGGAGTTCATTGATGGCTTGTTCAATTTCTTTTTCTGAGATGGGGTGGTTTAAATAATCATCTTCCTCTTTTGTTATTCTGGGCCATTTATATTTTTTAAAATAGTCTTCTATCTCATTTAGATTGCGAATTTATGGGCATAAAGTTGGGCAAAGTAGTTTCAAATTATTATTTTAATTTCTTCCTCATTGGAGGTGAGTGTACCCCTTTCATTTTTGATATTTGTAGTTTGGTTTTCTTCTTTCTTTTTATTTAATCAAATTGAAAGTTTTGAAAGCAAATGTTAAAAAATTGTTTTTAGATGTAACCAGGGGAATATAAAGTACTAAATATAAACTTATTAAAGAGAAATGCCTACTTTTTTGGATTGATTTGATACATAGTATAATATCTTTGCTTCTTTTATGTGAAAAATTGTGAAATATTTTCTTCTTTAATGTTACTCTTCTTTTTGAATTCCTTAATTCACTCACATTAAGAGTTTTGTTAGATATATTTATAGTTTCCTTATTTCATCTTTTAGCATTTTGCTTTTAAATTGTGATAATTTTTCTGTTTTACTTTCTCTTTAAAAGAGTGTACTTTGTTCCTACATTTTTTTCTTAATTTGTTTTATGTCAAAGGATTTTCTTCTTACCATTTTTTTTCTATTTAATATTTATGCTTTCCCAATTACATGTAAAAACAATTTTAGCTACTTTTTCAAATTTTGAGTTCCAAATTTCTAGTGTTCTCAGCATTTTTGTCTAATAATTAGTATTCTTTCCCCAGGAGATGGAGTTTTTGCTTTTATCAAACAGTAGATTACTATGGTCACTGACTACTATGTCTTGTGTACCTAGCCTATTCCACTGATTCACCACTCTATTTCTCAGCCAGTACCAAATAGTTTTGATGATTGCTGCTTTATTATAATTTAGATCTGGTACAGCTAGTCTACTATCCTTTGCAATTTTTTCATTAATTCTCTTAATATTCTTTACTTTTGATTCTTCCAGATGAATGTTGTTATTTTATGTAGCTCTGTACAATATGTTTTGGTAGTTTGATTGGTATGGCACTGAAAAAGTAATTCATTTAGGTGACATTGTCATTTTTATTATATTTGCTTGGTCTTCCCATGAGCAATTGATATTTTTCCACTTTTTTAGATCTGACTTTAGTTGTATCAAGAATGGTTTGTCATTGTGTTCATATAGTTTCTGGGTTTGTCTTGGCAGGTAAACTCCTAAATATTTTATGTTGTGTCCACTAACTTTAAATGGAAGTTCTCTTTCTATCTCTTAGTACTGAGGTTTGTTAGTAACATATAGAAATGCCAGTGATTTGTGTGGGTTTATTTTATATCCCACAACTTTGCTAAGTTGTTCATTATTTCAGGTAGGTTTTTAATTTATTCTCTATGATTCTCTAAGTGTACCATCATATGATTTTCAAAGCATGGTAGTTTTGTTTCCTCATTGCTTATTCTAATTCCTTCAATTTCTTTTCCTCATATTGCTAAAGTTAACATTTCTCATATAATATTGAATATTGTAAATTACAATGGGTTTCTTTTTTTTCTCCCCTAATGTTATTGGGAAAGCTTCTAGCTTAAGCTGATATTACAGATGAGTTTTGTTAGATACTACTTATCATCTTAAGGGAAACTCCATTTATTACTATGCTTTTTAGTGGTTTTAATAGGAATAGATGCTGTATATGGTCAAAAAAAATTTTTCCTGCATCTACTGAGATAATCATATGATTCTCTTAGTTTTAATGATATGGTCAAGTATTCTGATAATTTATCTAATATTAAACCAGCCCTGCATTCCTTGTATAAATCCCACTTGGTCATAGTGTATTATCTGGGTGAAATGTGCTATAATTCCTTTGTTAATATTTTATTTAAAATTTCTGCATCAGCATTCATTAGGGAAATTGGTCTATAAATCTCTTTGTCTGTTTTGGCAACCACTACTGCTGCCGCTGATTCAGTTGCCTAGAAACCTGCTCCTTGTTGGCTGGGGTCCTACTCCTCCTTCACCCTATTGTAAACGACCTATCCTGCTGACCTTTCCAGTCTTCAGCTGGAAAATTGTGAGTTCTGCTAATTTAGAATTTGTTTAGAGTCATTATTTAAAAGTATTTGGAGGACTTCAGGGAAAAGTTCAGGTCAGTCCATGTTGTTACTCTACCATCTTCTCTTCTTATCACTCATATTGCTTCTCACCCCATTTCTTACCATTTTTTAAAAATCTTGCCATTTCTTTTAACTTAATAGTTATCTATTTCCTTTTTTCTTTGTTACCTAATTATTTCCTTATTTTCTCCCTTCTTTCAGTTATCTAACTACTTAAAAATCTATCTTCCCTTTATTCTTTCAAATTATTTTCTATTACTTTGTTTTTAACTCTCAGCAATTTTATTTTAAATATGTTTTAATCTCATTATCTTCATTAATTCTTTCCCTATGGATACAGTAGCAATCAATCTCATGGTGGGATGTAATTTTGGGGAGGTTTTGAGAGTTAATGAGGCCTGAAGAAATTTCTAGTTCATTATTTTTTCAGACACATCAGTCAATTTTTAAATGGTCTTTGTTGTTGTTGTTCTCAACTTTAAAAAAAATGAAATCAACTTTCCTTATATATCCTTAATGTCAAATACTTGTCCAATACAGGATATATGAGGAATTAGATACTTTGAATCTTGATCCTCACAATGAATGAAGCAAAAAGACAATTGGGAAGTCATGGATAAATACAAGGGTAATTCACAGGTTATCTTTAGAGAGGCTCAGGAAAAAAACGGGAATTAGATTTATTATTCACTAAAAGGTGAGAAGGAAAATTATTTCATGTGATATTTGACAATTATGTATTATATTGTTCATGATAAAAACTTGCACAAAACCCACCAAAATGTTAATATTATCTTTTCAGGCAATGAATCAGTCACCCAACAGTTACTTATTAGGTGTTTACTGTGTATCAGACATTATGCCAGAAACTTGGAATAAAAAGGGACATAGAAAAAAAAAAACTATTCCAGCTCTTAGGGAGGGTTTATTCTAGTGTGTGTGTGTGTGTGTGTGTGTGTGTGTGTGTGTGTGTGTGTGTATGTGTGTTTATGAGTGTGTGTGTGTGTGTGTGTGTATGGATGTACTTTGGTAAGCATATACAGAATAAAATGTAGATATTTTGGGAGAGATGATAGTAAGAGTCAGGAGGATCAGCTTTTGCACAAACATCTGTTGTGGAAGAATGAAGGAACAACTTAATTAGACCATTAAAGTTAAATAAGAAAAAACATGGTTACTGGAGTACAAAGGTAGTTACAGATGACAATGATGAAAAGATATATTGGATAATAGTTTCATCAGTGAGAATTGAGAGGATACAAAGTCTCTGAACTTACATATGTCTATCATGAAAACTGTGTTTGGAAAAATAATTGGAGAACACTGGGCATGATGAGTATTGAATAATATCACAGAAAGTGAAATTAATTTTATATTCTATTTAGCCAGACAAGATTATTGATGTGGGGATCACTCCTGAATTATCTCTTTGTATAAATTCAGATCTAGACTTTTATAATAGTGCTTCAGCCATACTGAATGACCAGTTATTCTATAAGTCAATATGCTCTGTGCTTCTTTGGTTCATTAATGTAAATCTTATTCTCTACTTAAAATATAGTTCTGTCTCATCTCTGCCTCTTGATATGTATATATATTTTCCTTTAAGGTCCTTCAAATGACACATCCTCCAGTATATTGTTCATCTCTTTAGCTCAATGCAATCTTTCACTCATTAGGTTTTTGTTGAGTACTTGGTCTGTATCTCTCCTTCTTCCACATTTCATTTTATATGTCATCATAGTTATTTGTGTATAATGCCTGGTTAAATATAAACTTCTGGGAAATAGAGACTGTTTTTCACTGTTATATGACTCATGTTAAGCATAATGCCTTGTACATGGTAGGTAGGAGGAAAATGGGCTGTATTTAGTATAGTTAGTGATAATTAGAACCTGAGCTAACCTAGGAAAGTTCTTTATATAATAGTATCCTTTTATCTCCAAGGCTACATTATTCAGATAGTCTCTTATTCCCTCCTGCGATCTGATAAATTTCTCTATAACTAGATTCTACTTATCGAACAAATAAATTAATCAGTGCTGACTGAACATGTTGAGAGGTTAACACTTCTCCATAAACTTATCTGATGTACCAGAGAACTTGATGGTTGGACAATTGAGTGAGTAATCCATCCCATGCAAAATACTAGTGAGAACTGTTCTATAGCAGACTATATATTTGCTTTGCAAATAGCTACTTTTAAATATGGAAGCCTTATTTAAGTAACATGATTTTACCTGGAAAGGCTCCTTCTTCACAACTATGTCAAGGGATAACTGAAAACAGAAGAACATGTGATTCAATAACCAAAATAGCACTGACAAACCTTAGAGAGATTTTTATAGGTAAAGAGGAAAGGAATAAACTGGAGGTGCCAAGGAAGTGATAAAATTGTCACAGAACAGGCAGCACAAACATTGTTCATTTAAAATGTCAGAATTTGTGGGCCCCAGAATAAAACTATTAAATGTTTAAGAATTTTTTCCTTTCTACCTGTAAAAATAATGAATGCTTGTTCAGTCTATGAATTTGAAACACTATTATCCTGGTGAATATAGGGTTAGGCACACTTTCCTCATAACCTTATACTTTTGTAAAGGCCAAAAAATTGTACCAAAACAAATCTGTTAAATAAAATTCTCTTATATTTTCTGGAATCCAAAGCAAATTGACAACATAATTTCTTCTTATAGAAGCTTATCAGCCATCAATGACTGGGTTTCATCTTTTTTGTTTTAAAGAGAGAATGAGGAAAAGCAAACCCATAGTATGCCATAGGTAAAGAATTTTCTTTGAGAAACCCACTGAATAGATTATTGCTTGATTTTTCAAAATTTACTTGGAAAGACTAGAGTTCTCTCATTTCAGAAGAAAGGGTAGAGAGATCCTAGGACAGCATCGTACTGGAAATTTTATATTAGAGCATGAAAAAAATAACCCTTAGAGAGTATTAGTCTAACCCTCTCAATTTATAAATAAATCATATGAACCCTATGGAGGGCATAATAAATCATATGAACCCTATGGAGGGCATATGATTTATCCAATATCACACAGGTAATGAGAAGTAGAGGCAGGATTTCTATGTAGGTTATCTTATCTGAAATTCAGCAACGTTTGCAGTGTGCCACCATGGGCATTGAGTTTAAGTCTTGCTTCTGACTCTTGCTAGATTCTGTTTCAATTGCCTCATTTACAAAATGGGCAGAAAATACATGTCTAGTCCTTTCCCTCCAGGGTTGTGGTGAGGATCAGCTGAAATAAAAAAGTTAAGCACTTTGCTGGCCTTCCAAGTTATTGTCAGCTATTATTATGTGTTTTAAGATCACATTATCATTTTTTAGGATGCAGTGTCTCACTGTTAACAGATACTGGGTTTGTATAATTAAAATGCCTGGTACTTTTTCATTCAAACTGACTCTAGCTAGTCCATCAAGGGCATTTATGTGCTCATCTGATTCTTTGAATCCAAGTGTAAGGCTTTACATTTATGACTATTAAGTTTTCTTATTAGATTTGTCCCAAAGTTCCAGATTGTCAAGATCTTTGCTCCACTAAAACAAAAACAAAAAACTAACAAAAAAAATAAAACATTACCCGTCTTGTGGCAATTCTTCTATTCACCATGATCTCTGCAAGACACCTGACAATGTTCTCATAATCAAAACTGTCCTGGAAAATAATCTTTACTTAATGGGCTATATCAGGACTACAATCTAATGAGATAATATATATGTAAAGTGTTCTGAGAACTTTAATTTATGTTATAAATGTCTACTAGTAATAATTGTATTATTTTTATTTGATTTATAGCTATAATTTTGTAATAGTGTGGGACTTTAGATATGGAAACTCCCTCTTCCAACTTAGGAAAATACTTTGTACCTTTTCTTATAAACTTGGTCTGGGTGCCAAGAAAGGATGCATGACTTGCTTGTGGTCACACAACTAATACTGATCTGGGATGGGAATTCCTGATCACATGACCATGCTGCTACCTACTATGCCATATTCTTTGTTGCTTTTCATTTTTATTGTTTATTACCTCCCTTCTCTAAATAGTAAACATATTAAGCCTGAATCTCATGACCCTTGTTGCAGTGGGACTTTGGTGAGCCTATCCCACATGCAGTTATTGATTGTGAAAGCAGTTCATACTATAATTTCATTCTGAGACTACATGGAAATGAAAACTTGATTGTTATGTTCTCTCTCACTTCCTACTCAGCTCCAACAGGAAGAAGCAAACCCATGTCTTTAGAGAATTTGTTAACTTCTAGAGTGAGAGAGATATCTAGAGAACAGCCCATACTGCCAAATTCCTCCTCTGCCCTTTCTTCGCATCCAGATATCTTTATTGAAGACACTTTGTTGACATTGCCACAGGTTGAAGTGTTTTTGAAGAAAACTGATTGTGTGAATTATGATTTTAAAGTAATATAGTAAGTACTTCAGGCAAACATCTACGATGTGTCATAATCCATCTGTTTTTCACAGATGAGCTGATCCAATCCAGTTCAATCCAACCTAATATGTATTCAAGTACCTTCAATCTCCAGGTATTGTGCTCTGGTTAAATAAAGACAAAATAACACAAAACAAACAAGATTTCATGCCCTCAAGAGGCTTACATGGTATTTTGGGTAGGGGAGATACATAATGTACACTGCAAAGTATTGTTGATTTGAAGAAAAGGGAGATAATACCTTTTTGTCCCAGTGGTGGGCAGTGGGGAAATCAAGGAAGGTTTTTCATAGACATGAAACATGAACTATTACTTGCGGCTGGTGATTTTTAAGAGGTAGAGGTAAGAAGAGACCGTATTCCAGAAATGTGCCACAGCCTGTACAAAGACACAGAATGGGGAGGGGGGCAAAATACCAAGTTCAGGAAATAGAAAGTAGTCCACTTGACTGATATATGGAATATATGCACGAATATCTCATTAATGCTTTGAACCCAAATATGATAATAATGATGAGAACAAATAGTTTCATTTGTATGTCATGAAGCATTGGACTATTGCATTATATTGCTCAACATAAGTATTTGCGGAAAGACTGCCATTTAAATAATTGCAAGTAATGCTCTAACACTTCTTATAAAACTGGAAGAATGAAGGAAATTCTACAATGGACTTAACACAGCTTTGCAATTTAAGCAGAAGCAAGAAAACATGCTAGGTAGCCTTTGGAAAACTGTAAAGCTCCTTTACTGATACCAAGCTTCTCCCAGGGGAAAAAAAAAGACATATCTTTTTAATATTACTATTTTACTGGTGTGGTCTTGTGGCTATAAATCATGAAATATTACAATCTTGCAAAAATTACCATGATTATTTCTCAGGCGTCCATGGAGATGCATGTGGTAGGTTTTAATAGGCAATAGTAGATAACTTGTTTGGCACAACTATGAACCTTTGTGAAATGTGTCATTAAGTTAGATGATCTAAAAAGAAGGTAGGCTAAGATATCACATGGTGAGAAGGAGAGGTGACAGACTGCCAGCATTATCTAATGACATCTTTGAGATGTCATGAGAGAGGAAGGAGGGCCCTGAGAACACTGGATTATATCCCTCTTCTTTCTCCTGCCTCTGGTCCCCCAATGAAAGCATTTGAACAAATATGTGGATAAGAGTCACATGGGTTGGGAAGACTTAGAAGGCTTGGGATCTGATCATTGGACAGAACAGCCAAATTGAAGAGATCATGAATATATTGCTCCAGAAGATTTTTTGTGTAGCTTTAAGGTTTCTTGAGTACTTTTATATACAATATTATCTCATGAGAATTTCAAAATAACCTTATAAGAAACTGTGCTAAACCAGTGTTATTGTATGTAAATGAGGGTTTTTGACTAGCTGTCTTCCAAGATCCCTTCCAGATTTAAATCTATGATACAATGAATCTTCATTTCCTTCAAAATCATAAATTCGTTCTGAACAATTTTTTCCTCTTTCCTGTTTGTTGAAAATAATTCTATTATGTAGATCTTCAGTTCATTGATAATTGTATTCTTTGACAATTGCCTGAAATTCTAAATAGGTAAAAGACTTGCGTATTGGTGTTATACAGGTCTCAGATGTAAGTGGCAATACTTGAATCCAGTCTTTCCAGCTCTAGTGCAGAGCCCCATCCATTACATCATGATGCTTTAATTTCTTTACTTATTCTATTTTATTCAGAAGCCATGTGAAATATCCCATCCTGCACAAGCCTTCTTTACTTCTCTTTATGTAAACTAGGAAGCCCCACTAGGGTATGGGTGTTAAAAACAGCCAGCCTAGACAGTCATACTTTTCTCAAGGCTTGAAGGGCTTTTAGGTCAGAAATAGAAATCAATAGTGTGCCTCTGGGTTTCTTTTCCTTTGTCCTTACAATCCATCCCCTCTGGACTCAAATATGCATGAGAACAAAAGAAAGTCAGACTTTCTTTAAGTTTCCTTTGCTACCTAGTTACCTCTCCCTCTGGAAAAATCAGATTTAACCAGATCTATGACTTCTGATAAGAACAGTTTACTCACACACGAAGTTTTCAATATCTATTTTTGTGGGAATTCCATTGCTTCCAGTTATATAGTTTCTAGGAAGAATAATGCCAGAGCCAGGCCCAAGCAAAACCTTGAGAGAGAAATTCTTAATAACTAATGATCTGGGGAGATTTAGAGTTCCTCCTTTTTCTATCATTTCAAAACCTCAGTCTCTGAAGACATAGCCAACCACTTCTATCCAACTCCACCCAAATTTACAAGAATCTCTGGTGGTCTAGGGTGAATTCCATTCAATCAAGTTTGAGCAAAGACAGTTTCTTTTGTCTAAATTGCCCAGGGTGGGGGTGGGTGTGGGTCTGAGTATAGAGATAGTCTCTTTGTCCAAAGGTGACATTATGTCATTCTCAGTCCTTCATTGTAATATTCATTCTTTCATTAACTGTTAATCAATCAATCAGGATTGATTCCCATCCTAGGAGCACCTACTCTTCAAAGTATATATAAATAGTGAGTCTACTGTCATTATTATCTTTGGTCTGAAGGGGAGATGACCAAATGATCATCTTTTTATTAAAATGATGGTATGATCAATAAAATTATTTAATTACCCAGAAATTATGTCTCTCAAACCTTCTTAAATACCACACTCTGGGGACCATCTCCAGTCATCCTGATCCATATCTTGCCATTGGACCCAAGTCCTCAGGAGACTGGTGACTTTACCGAACCCTCCTTCACTTAAGTCTAGTTCACTTGCAAATCATGGCATCAACTTCATGACTTCATGGTCCTTTTTTGAGAAGGACAAACACCAACAAATGTCATACTTTAAAGCTAGATGAAAATTATTTCTAGTCATATCATTTGCCCTCCACCAAAGACTAAGCATCTCTGAGAAATGTTGTGCTGAATCATTCATATCCTGTCGTATGTCTCGTGTTTAGGGATAATGATTTTGAGCAACTATCCTGAAACATGAATCTTTCCTCTTACGGTCAAAGAACAGATACTAACAGGTGACAGGCAAAAACAAAGAATAACGTTCCAGACAAAATTGCCACACAAGTTTTATTACCTATAAATGAGTCCAGAAAGCAGAATTTTGTTGTAAGTGGGTTTGAGAAGAGAGAAGTACGTTTTTTGGTGAGATAGATCAATAGTCAATCAACCTGAGTGTGGGAAATTAGCATAACTTACTGTGAACTTTAATTAATAAATTTGTGACTGAATGGCACAAGCTTGCTTCTGTCATACTTTACTTTGCTGTACAATGGGATATAAGAACTTACTTTTACTGGAAAGGAAAGAAAAAAGGCATGTATAGCCATTGTCTCCCAAAGGCCCCTGTTCAATTTAATTTTTTATTTTTTTTTTAGGATAGGGGAAGAATCCCAGCTTACACTTTCTCTTTTGGCTTGAACATCAACTTTCATGTTTAAAGACTGGTGCCAGTCATATAGTGCTCATGGAAACATATGAGAGATTGATATCAATACTGACATTTTCTTCTTACTTCTAGAGTAGCCTTTTGCTAAAGCAAAAGTGCTTTAGGGTCTCATTCTAGTATAGCCAAATTTGTGCATGTTCTTTTTACCCAATATTATTTTTACAAAGAGGAAAATTTTAAATATAATCATCAATACACAAATTTACTCCTCCCAGGCAGAGGGTGGCATAATTCTCTTCTTCCGCTGCATCACTTCAGTTCCTGGGGAGTGGAAGGGGATTAACTTCATTGCTCAATTGTGTTTCCACACCAAGTACAAAATCCACCTTGGACTTGAATACTAAGCACCTTAGCTTCTCAGGGCTTCTATGCTGACCTTGCCAGCTGTATCACTAACCCACCTACAGTCCTGGCCCAAAGTTAACATGATTCCAACTGCTGGTTAGATGAAGATCATGTCAATCCCTGGGAAATTCAAGGTGCCCTATCCTGTTCTAACAAGCAATTTCTAATCACTTCCAAGTAAATTCCTGGGAAATTCTCCTGAGACCCATCTTTTCTAACTGCCCCCCTTCCTTGACAGAGAAACTCCAAAGATACTTTTGCAAAGCCCTCCTTTCTGGCAGTTTGACTATTCTACTGCCCCTATAGGTGACCCTGACTAGGGCACAGTTGGTGACCTGCCTCTGTTGGCTATAGGTAGCCCAAGCAGACCCTATGATTTTTCTAGGAAAGTTTTATTAGCCTGCAGTAAATAACTTGTGAACTGCTCTTCTATCTATCTAGCCACACCTACCTTCTGAGAGTATATAACCTTGGTTTTTAATCTCCCTCACCAAACTTTGCTGTATAAGATAGTACATTGTTCCAAACTGCAATTCTATGACCCTGAATAAATACTTTATTTTATTTATTGACTACTCAGTTAATCTAATTTTTACACAAGTTTGACAGTCATTTATGTCATAGAAAACTGAAGTCAAATAGCAACAAAGCAGAAAAAAACACTTCCAAGCCCATGTGTCCAGGTGGAGAAAAGGCAGGAGAATGGCAGTTTCCATCCTCTCTCACTGGTTCAAATTCACGGGATCCATGCTGTGCAGAGAGCAGCAGCTGTTAGAAACACAGCCAAAAAAATAAAGGAAAGAGAGTGCTACCAGCTGGATCTCATCAGTTTTAAAGATTCACTCAGCCAATATAAGAACACTACCCCACCCATATGGTAAAGGACTTAGCAAGTATCATGTTAGACAAACTGAGCAGCAACTAGAAGTTGGGCTATAAGAGTATCTAGGTAAAACTGAATTGTCCCTCTACGAGAGAGAGAGAGAGAGACAGAGAGACAGACAGAGACAGAGACAGAGACAGAGACAGAGACAGACACAGAGACAGACACAGAGACAGAGACACAGTGACAGAGACACAGACAGAGAGAGAGATATGAAGGAATAAAGAAAGGAAGAAAGGAAGGAAGGAAGAAAGAGGGAGAAAGGAAGAAAAGAAGGAATGAAAGAAAGAAAAAAGATATAAAGAGGAAGGAAGGGGAAGAAATGAAAAAAAGAAAGAGAAGAAAGAGAAAGAAATTAACTTCTTAAAACAGAGCTTAAGTTCCAGCAAGCTCTTGTAAAGACTTTATCATTCCAATGAAAAACTATAGAGGGTATTTCCAATCTACATGTAACTTTAAACACTTAGGTTTTGGAGTCACCTTGTATATCTATTTTCAAAGTACCAGTCTAGGGAAGATACAGACATTCATCACCAAACATGCTACATAATTTATTTTGGATCACATGGCCTCAATCTACTAAGTTGGAAATCATAGAAGAATTGGGATATGGACTAGTAAGGAACTTACAAGCATTTCTAAAATACTCATAACATTCCAGGCTGTGGATATCCTTGTAAAAATGAAAGTATACTTGCTTTCAAGAAACTTATACTCTAGGAGAGAGGATAAATACATCTATAGATATGGTTGGTTGGTTGTTGTCCTTGGTTCTCAAAAAGGGTCAAAATGACATCAAGTTTCAGTGTGTCCAACTGTGGCTGATCTGAACAATATGAACTTGAAATATTCTGCCACAGATTGGGCACAGATAGTTCAGGTGAGTATTTGGGGTGGATACTACCAATTTGCACATCCTATGTTTCATTTGTGCTAACTTAATTGTACTTTGCTCATAGAGTACAGCACCTTTTCTGATGTGGGCATGCCATGCTGCGCAGTCTTGTGCCAGTGTCTCCCATGTTGCACAATCAAATCCAAAGTTCTTGAGAGAGACCTTGAAAGCATCCTTGTACTGCTTCTTCTGACCACCATGTGATTGTCTGCCCCATGTAAGTTCTCCATAAAATAGTCTTTTTGGCAAATGTACATTTTACATTAGAACAACATGGCCAGTCCATCAGAGGTGCACTCTCTGAAGCATAGTTTGAATGTTTTTGGCAGTTCAGCTTGAGCAAGGACTTCAGTGTATGGCACCTTATCCTGCCAGGTGATCCTCAAAATCTTCCTAAGAGAGTTAGAATGGAAACAATTCAGTTTCCTGGTATGGCACTGGTAGGTTGTCCATATTTCAAAGGCGTACAACAATGAGGTCAGTACAACAATTCTATAGAACTTCAGTTTGATAGTCAGTCTAATACCTCTTCTCTCCCAGACTTTTCTTTGGAGCCTCCCAAACACTGAGCGAGATCCGGCAATGTGTCCATCAACTTCATTGTCAATGTGTATATCCCTGGAAATTGGAGGTAATTGAATTTATCCACAGTATTCAAAACTCCTGTATTTGTTATAACTGATGGTTCCACATATGGATGGTGTTGTGGTGACTGATGGAGCACCTGTGTTTTCTTGATGTTAATTATTAGGACAAAATTAGCACAAACAGCAAAGAATTGATCCATACTTTGCTGCATCTCAGCTTCAGAGGCTGCGTTGAGTGCACAATCATCTGCAAACAGAAAATCATGCACCAGCACTCCCTCCACTTTGGTCTTGACTTGTAACCTTTTCAAATTGAAGAATTTACCATCAGTGTGATAGCTGGCCTTGATGCTGTGTTTATCCTCATTGAAGCCATTTGACAACATGTCTGAAAATATCATGCTAAAAAGCATGGGAGCAAGCACAGAGCCTTGTCTCACTCCATTGGTGACTGGGAAGGCACAATGTAGAGAAAATTAACAGTTTTGAATGAGAATATACTGGCAGGTGTGGAGAATCATGAAAAGATTAATGTAGAAAGTTATTTTTGAGGTTAGTCTTAAATGGATTCCAAAATGTACTAAAATACAGATTTTTGAAGGATTGAAAACATCAGGAACAATTAGATAATGTGAGGAAAATATCTAATAATGTAGCCCTCTTTATTGCTATAAATCAGAATAACTCATAAATAGTACTTTAAAGATTGCTAATCATACATCATTTGTTCCTCACAATAATCCTGTGAATTAGGTGTTCTTATTACTTTTTATTCACATTTTATAGATAAGGAAACTTAAGTACCTTGCTTAAGGTCCAGGAGATAGTCAGTATTTAATTCAAGTCCTCTTAACTCTACATTCAGCATTCTATCTACTATAATACCTATCTAAGAAGGGGGAAAGGAACAACGTATGTCAAAGTAAATAACAAAATGTAAGTCCTAAGAGTAACCATTTTCACAGTTTCTTACTTGTTCACTTGAGAGAATCAGGAAGAATTGCCTGTGCTCATGATACAAGCAATCACGTTTACTATGGTACATTTTCCATAGTACCAAATAAATTTGTTTAGGGTACTGTGGCTATACAGTGAGGCAAACCTACCCACAAGAACCTTGCAGTACAATTAGGGGAATATAATTTGCACATATGAAAAGATAATTAGCAACATGAGAGTGTGTAGAAAGTAATTAATGACTGGTTTAGTCACTGGTACGTCCATTGAGAGAAGGGAGAGGTGTCTATGGATGGGGGCAGCTAAAGAAGTCTTCCTGGGAGAGGTGTTTTTGGGATGCATGAGAGACATTGTCCCTTTCTGACGCTTTGTTTGTTGGGATAATCAACTATGGCACATTATGCTTTGCTTTTGCTCAAGAAATTATATATTGTGAAAGACATTTCTTATTTTGTGGCAAAATCTCAATAGAAGACTTAAATCATTATCGATAATCTCTCTTGATCTGAGGCAAACAGTGATACTGTCCAATGGTAGAAATACTGTTGGTCTTGCATGGGTAGTCAGGTTGAATATCCATTGAAATGAACATTCTTCAGACAGATCTACTATCTGTCAGTATGTAAACACAGCTTTATTTCATCTCTCCTTAAACAGAATCCCCATGACTTTTGAGGATCCTGCCCCAAAGAGGCAGTGTGAAATAGTGGACAGTACACTGGTGTTAGAATCATAGAACTTGGGTTTGAATCTAGCCTCTGTTACTTCTCATTCTGTGACCTTGAATAAACCACTTAATAGGCATACCACTACTCTTGCATGGACAGAGTGACAGGGGGAGTGGTAAAAAAGGTGACTTCTAAGGTTCTTTCTAATTCTGAAGTTTGAAAAAAAATCGATAATGTATTTTTTCCTGGTATGACACAGAAACATGGCCGCAGGGTCAGAGGAATTATAATCTGGGAGAGAAAAAGGAGAGAACACCATAATTTTGTTGTTTTTATTTTATGTAAAGGAGAATTTTGTCAGTGGTAGAGGGATTGAGAGACAAGAAAAATTTGGAAAAAGTCCTGGAGTAAAATATGAAAAAAACTTAATCACTATGCATACTACTAGGTCCTAATAAATGATTTTCTACTTTCTGTTCTTTTCTTTCTTTATCCTAGATTTCTAAATTGGTTTTATTCACTATTCTGTTCAGAAGGCAGCTGCCTGAATCACATTCCCCATAGACTTTTTTTTTTTTTGCCAGACTGAATGACAGCGTGTTTAGCAGCTGAAAATGTCATTGCTGCCACAGCTTCTTTTGTCTGTAAGGGATCTTTCCTGGTGTGGATTTTGCTTTTCATCTCATTTGGGTAGTCAGACTGAGAAAAAAATAACAAATAGAGTCTTGCTTCCCTATTGTTTTAGGAATGGGCAGCTCCCCAAATTGGATCCCTGCCATCAAACAAAGAAAACCATCCTTCTTGATTCTATCTTGGTCTTGGTGCCTGAGGACTCTCTGTGAGCACTGTCTAAATCCATTTTGGTCATTATTATAGAGGGCACTGAGGTGAAGGGTTAGGGTGGCAGTAACTCAAACAAAATGAATATCTTAATGAAAAGGATTTACATACACTATACTTGTGTAAATTTTGCTACATTTTTGTAGATATGCTTTGGTCCATATGTTTGCTTCATCAGAGCATAGTTTTGGAAATGGAAGGGACCTTTGAAGCCCATTTCCTCATTTTACAGTTGAGGAAAATAAGAGTCAGATGGACCGAATGAGTTGCCTACACCCTCGTAGGAACTTTTAGATCCAGGATTTGAATTCTATTCTCAGTGACACTGTGTCCCATGATCATCAAACTGATATCTTGTGTTAGAAATAATAAAGTGCTTTTTAATTTGAAAAGTATTTCATGATTGTGTTCATATAAACCCTGGGTTTATCTTGCCTGCCTTCTTTGTCATATGCTGCTGAGAAAAAAATATATATTATCATATTAGTAGCTAAATATTAATTTATGATTCAGGCTTTTCTGCTTTATTATCTCATTAACATATTGCTCTTGTTAAAGTCATTCTCTGAATGATATGACTGATTGATGAGATTACTCCTGGCCCTCAGGGAAAATTTCTTGGGAGCCAGCTGTACTCTGGGTAGGTAGAAGACCTCACTTCTGTTTAGAGTACAAAAAGAATCCTGTCCGGGTGAATCTTTACCATGGAGAAAGGAGCTCCTTTCCTTGTACCCCTCCATTAGTGTTTAAGGTGACCCAGCTCTAAAGGAGCAAATCAGAGATATCTGGATTGGGATGGATTTCCCTGTCCAGATTGCTGGAGGCTCTTGAGTCTCTTTATCAAGCCACATTCTCAGCAGGAAGGGTGGAAGACTTCCAGTTCATTAAATATACACAAATCAGAGTTCATTTTCACTTGTTGGGAGCATTCCCTTTCAGAAAGTTATTTAAGGCTCCCAGGGTTTGCACTGGGGGTGTCAGAAAAACCACTGACCATCATTTTGTTGATTACTGACAAGATTAATTAATAACTTGAGTATTAATTATCCAGAAACTCTGTTTCTTGGGGTCTTTATTTCATCACACTGACTTGACAAGACTTGAGGTAATGAAGGGAAGAACTTCTTTTGTAAAACTGAGGCATTATGAAACCAGGAAAAATCTAGTCAGTCTTCTGTTTCTCTTGGGCTTTGAGGTTTCTCCATTTTCAGTGGCCTGTGGACTCATGGAGACTCTGGGCTACGGGGTCTCTGGTCTTCCATCTGCTACAGGTGGATTTGGGTGACCTCTTTAGATTTTGAGGCTAGACTGGGAGAGAGAAAGTTCTCAGGTCTATAAGTAGTTGGGTTTGCTTAAAGTTTACTTTGGGTAAAGTTTTTTTTTAAACTTAGGTTCGTCAGGGTTTTATCTAGGTGCCTACCCCCAATAATAGTATGTGAACTTAGATGGGAAAAATATACCTTTATTTTTCACTAAAATCTAGCTGAAATGTAGCATTTTATTGAATTATTAAAAAAAATTCTCAGAAGGGGTCCACTGGCTCTACCAGACTACCAAAAAGAAACATGATACAAAGAAGATGAGGAAAACTGCTTTAGCATAAGATGCTGCTGCTAAATGGGCGTTAATATTTCTTCCTTGGCCAAAGATTCCTAACCTGAAACCCATAGACCTCATCGAATAAATTTCAGGGGGTACATGAATTTGGACTGGAAAAAAAAAAAGCCTATCATTATTTTTATTAACATTGGGCTTTGTTTGTCACCCTCTACATTTTATTTTATGCAATTAAAAATTTTATTCTGAGAGAGGAATCTGTAGACTTTACCACATTGCTAGAAAGGTTCTGACCCCCCAAAAATGTAACATAAAATATTTCCTAGTGTTGGCTGTCCAGCATAGTTCATAGTACTCTATCAATTTTAAACACATAATATATATTTATTGATTTGAAGAAGACCCCCAAAAAGGATCAAATATGAAGCACAAATAGAAAGTATTTTAAAAAGATCTGGGGTTTTTGAATGGATTGTAAGCTCAATATAAATCAATAGTAGTTTCTTCCCATCTGACAATAGGAAAGCACATGAGAAACTCCTACTGTGGAACGTCCTCTGTGCTCATTACAGACCATTGCTCACTTGTAAATTATAGATTTATAGAATTATTTTAAAAGTTATATGAGGTATAAATGGGCCTGCAGGTAGCATCTGTCAGAGGCAGGTGACCATGCCAGATAGTCTCTCAAAAGCTTAGACCAATAAAGCTTAAGCCATTTTAGGCTGCTCTTTTTTTTTTTTTTTTAAGAGAATAACAAGGACCTGGGAGGTAGTAGTACTGTTTTATGCCCTTCCCTTCTCAGACCATATATGGAACAAAAGTTCAAATCTGGATGCCACATTTTAGGGGGGATAGTGATAAGCTGCCAAACAAAGGAGTGTTACCAAGACTGAATATTTTTAAGATCATGTCATAGATATGTTAGGCATTGTATTGAGGCTATCCTTGTGCTTTAAGACTTGGATTGTAGAAAATTTGGTCATTTTGAAACACCTGGGGAGGGAAAAGCATAACAACTGCTTAAAGTATGTGAAGAGTGATCACACAGAAAGGGGTCTGACACTAAAGGGTGCAGGTAGGAAAAATATGTAAAGACAAGTAAACTTAGACCTGATTCCAGAAAAAAAAAAGACAAAAAACAAATCAACAAGACAAAACAACAAGAAGAACCTTAACAGTTTAGAGGCATAGGTTTAATGGATTACTTTGGGAGTTCACGAGTTCTGAAATCAGCCAACAACCATTTAACAAGCAATTACTTTATGTAAAGGTATCAGCAAAGACCTGACACACACAGGAGGGTCTGCTGTATGGATTCTTAGACCTGCTTTTCTACAAGGAAAGCAACCTTTGAGGGGTCAACAATCCTTTTAATCAAGCACATATACCATTCACTTAGTTCAGGGGTAAATGTCAGTGCACTGAACTTCAGAGAAAAACAGGCAGGGCTTCCAACTGCCTGACCTTTAAGTAATACGTACATCACAGATCAACAGACAGATCTAACTGTCTAACCATACACACATAGTTACCAGACAGAGAAACACCAGCATCTGGGTTTTCAAAGCCAGGGGGTTCCTTAGTTGCTACCCAGAGTCTCATCAGGCCAAATAAACACTCCCAATGAGTAAGCTGCAAACTAAAACTTCACCTCAGAGTATTTATACACTTTTCAGAGCCAGAGGGCATCACAACCCTCGAGAACCAGTGCCTCATTAGAAAATTAACAAAAGATTGTGTCTCACTTATCAAGCCCAGTTAGATGTTCTGTAATGGGTAGGCCCACTAATGAGTGGGGAAGATCTTTAACTCTCTGATTAACACTGCAAGAAGGCATTGTGGTAAGTTCTTTCTCCCCATAGGTCTTCCAATAAAAGCTAGTTGGCCACTTTTTGGGTACGCTGAGATTCTTGTGCTGGACTACAAGGTCTTTGAGTGTACCTCTATCTTTGAGATTCTGTGATTTTAAAGGATGGTCTTTTTTTTCCCCAGGAAACAGCATGAAGTAATTGAAGTTGGTGCACAATTTCTGAAATTCAACCCAGTGTTACCTTCCTCTAGTGGTTTTGATGTTGTTATGAAGTGCAGCTGCTTAGGATCTTGTACTGCTCTCTACGATGAGATTTTAAAAATTGTATTTGAGTTTCTTCCTGAAACAACAACTGATCTTTTTCACAGAAAAATTCTTCTGATGATGCTGTATAGTTATATATGATGGAATAATGCTATCTTTAAGAAATCATAAATATATGTCACTCAAGGGGTAGACAGAGATACATGGCATGCAGCATTTGAAGTCCTTCAAGACTTTATTGACAATAAAAATGACAGATACCTATTTCCTTGTCCTAATTCCTTATGACTTCTCTTCCTATTGCTGTGATTTTTATGAGCTGAGGATTTTTTTTTTAAAAAGCATGAATTTGTATGTATGTACAAATGCATAAGGGGGACATATGCATAATACCTCATGACCATGCCTTTTTACCATTGATTATTGGTTATTTCCCTGAGACAGTAACTTTCTCAGTGTAAAAGGCAACTGTAGGGCATGTTCATTCATGTGAAAAGAGTTTTATAGAACATCTAACCGGACCAAAACACCAGCTGTTGGGCTTTAGCCGAGTATGTAGCACTCATCTGTGCCTGATTCAGTTTTTTTTGTTCAGATTAATTAATTCTTCACTTAACTGTATGAAACTGTATCCTTCTATTGGAAATTCATTCTCAAAAATTTTGTTTTTAAATTATTTTGAAATTTAGATGTCTTTTTATTTTAAATTTATTTTTAACTCTCTGGTCTTGAAATTGTTGATGATTGTGAGAAAAATTTAAGATGGAAAAATAGGAAAGACAGAGAGAGAAAGAGACAGAGAGACAGAGATAGAAAGAAATTCTGAAGTTGGAAATCAACAGCTGGTAACACCATACTGGGTTTCTCAGTACAGATGTGAAGTATCTCTTCACAATGCCTGGCACATAGTTGCATACGAACGATATGATTATTTACTGATTAAATATTTTCAAGAATGTGTAAAGTCATCAATATATTATGTAATTAAATAAGAGGTAGTATTGCTCAAATGGCTGTCCAAGGGAAGCAAGATAGACTAGACAAGCTCTGAAAGTTTCTTTTTGCCCTGATAACAAGATATATTAAAGAAACATGACAAAATCCTATTGACTTTGTAGAAGTCTAACTGCTATTAGTAATTATAAGAAAATATATGGTGTTGATATCACATAATTGATTCATTTTTGTTTCTATCATGCATCTGCTGTTGGATTAGTGAGGTTTATTACTCAGTGAATAGTTAGCTTAATTACAAAAATTATCAAATTAATATAAACCAAATGTTAGCTTACAAAATAATGTTTTCCCTGGTGAATGTTCAAATAATAAGAATTTTCTCTTCTTCCTTGAATAGAGATACTCAGGGTTCCATGCATTGTTGAAAATAAAATTATAGAAGTATTTTAAAATCAGTAGCTTCCTAAAAATGAGGAGACGGGAAAAAACTTAATGAAAACACTGGCAAGCTACTAGTTTCCTGCCTAGTAGTTTGCTTGGAACATGGGAGAATTGTGGGAAGAGTGCTAAGGTGAGAGCTAGGATCTTGGGTTTGAATTTAATCTCTGATTCGTATATACATGTGTACATGTATGTATATATGTGTGTGTATCTGTATTACATAGTGTTGTCCCCACACACACATACGCACATGCTTTATTTGGCCTCATGATTCACATTAAAGCACATACCTGAGTTTAGAAATTTCCGGAAAATGTGGTTATCAGGGTTATGATATAACCAAGAGCTTTATTTTTATGTGACACAGCAAGCAAGCAAAACTAAAGCATATACACACAAGTATAGAAAGAGGCTTGCTCTTACATGCAAGAAAGTCACCATAGATTGAGTGGGGGAGATGTCTTGGGGAGGGAACATGCTCAAATTTGGGGTTTGGGTAGCAAAATTACATACCCTAAAAATGGACTTGGTTGAGAACAGGATATTGGTTCCAAGTGTAGAAGTGGTCATTCCTAATTAGACTCATATGTGGTGGAAAAGTTCTTGAGGTAACTTATTGATTCTAGGATTAGGTAAAGCTCTGGTAGGGCAAGTTTCTTTTTGATACCACAAAATGTCAAGGAACATCTAGCTTTGACTGTTTAAGTGGCAATTCAAAGCCCTTGTAGCAGATCACTAGTTCATCCAATCAAAAAGCTGCAAGCCTTATCTGCCTGTTAGAGAACTAACAGTTGACAAGTATAAGTTATTTGTTTCTTCTTTGTTATCATGGATTTTAGGACCACTTAGCCTAAGTGACTCCATAATGGAATTCTAAAATTATAAATATAAAATCAAACATCAACTATAATAGCAAAAGAGAAAGTTTACAATTATCCAATTCTAAATAAACATATACAGTGTTGTTATTACACAATAAGTTAATAGTGAGGCAGATCCTATCTCATTACTTGCTTTCTTGATATTAGTCTTCAGGAGCACTTCACCTTCGGAGGTCAAATCTAGAGATTACATGCAGCACTTGTTTTGGGAGTTTCTTTACTTATTTTCTTTGATTATGAACTTGGAAATCCTCAATTAATATGAAATTTTCCCTACATGTAATAGAAAAAGAACCAAGCAGAAAGCAAGGAATAAGTACGTAAGCTTTTGCATTCTAAGTATATTTGGAATATAACATAGTTATATTTTTAATTTATTTATATTTTATATAATCAACAGTTATATTTTGAATATAACATGGTTATATTCAAATATTTAAACATGGTAGTTCCGACATTTCCTTTTCTGTTTGTATCTCTTTCTGAAGCTCTTTCTACTTTCTTCTGCAAATATTTTTAAAGAATTAATTGACAGTGTTTCTTTTGTATATTTAATAGCACTGGCACCATTTTCCAATTTTCCCCAAAGGTCCTCTCTTCCCTTTTTTAAAAAAGAGAGACCTCCTTACTTTTAGCAAATAAGAATATGTATATGCCAATTCCAAAAATGTACAGCACTTGTCATTCTGCACATCTGGTCCATCATGCTTCTACAAAGATGTAAACCTGGTTGAACAAATTAGATTAAAAAAAAACTTCACTTTTCTGAATTTTCAAGCACCATAAGTTATAAATATAAATATTTCGACATAGAAAGAACAAAGAAAGGATGACTAAATGCAAATGCACAACTGTCAATAGAGAGTAGTTTTTTTGAAGTATATAAAAAATTCAGAACATTAGTTCCCAAAATATCCCATTTTCTTGTATTTTCCCTTTTAGCCTCCTTCCGCTCTGTGTATTTAAAAATATTTCATTTTCTTTTATTAAAAAAAAAACTGGATATATATTTAAGTCTATTTAGTCTCTCACTACTCTCCCCACAAAATATATATTTTAAAAAATATTCTCTTGAAACAAGTTAGCATATTCAAGCACAACAAATGCAGGTATTTACAATGTTCAAAAATGTATCTCATTCTTGCTCTGAGTCCATCTCTTCTCATCTCTTCTCAACTCAGTACTGAGTTGTGGTTAGTTATTATATGCATAAAACTTCTTAAAGTTCTTCAAAGTTGTATCTTTGTAATATTATGGTCATTGCATAAATTGTTCTTCTGGTTGATTTTACTCTGAATCAGTTTACATAAATTCTTCCCAGGTATTTTTTTATGAAATTGATTCCTTTTGTATTTTTTTACGGAGAAATGACATTCATTCTATACAATGCAATATATTTATCATTCAATTAATCAATATCCCCATATTCAGTTATTTCTTAAACTGAAAACTATTGCTCTAAATATTTGATATGAACATATATAAGAATATATGTATAGAGATACATATATTTGTATATGCATATGGATATATGTGTGTGCATGCTTGTGTGTGTATGTGTGCGTGCTCTCCTTATCCTGTTTTTCTTGGGATATATTACAAATAGGGATATTTTTGGTTAGTGGGAATGAACATTACTTTGTGGATATACTTCTAAAATTCCAGAACTAGGGCCTTCCCACAAACACTCACAAGTCTAGCTGTCTCCTTGCCTGTATCCTTTCTCTCTCCACCCCAACTGCCCTCACTCACTTCCTCTCAGTACTACTCTACCCTTCTTGTGCTACCCATTCAGCAAGCTCCTCCCACCACATGTGACTTAGGCTTCCATGTGATTTAAATAGGTTGGGCCTGAATGGGAAAGATCTTCCCATTTAAGATATCATTACGTATGATCAGTTATGCTTCTAGATTTCCTAATATAGAATCAGTCCAACATTGCTTTTACAACTCCCACCTGTTCATACTATATGATCTTTGTAATATATTGCTATATTTACATTGCTATTATTTTACTTAAAATTTGCATTGGTATTCATTAAGGAAACTGATTGATAGTTTTCTTTTTTTCCCTTGGCCTATGCATAAAAGACATATTTGAGTCACGGAAGGAATTTGGTAGGATTCCTTCTTTACCTACTTTATTGTATAGTTTAAATAATATTAGAATTTATTGTTTTTTACATAATTGGTAGAAATCACTTCTAGATGCATCTGGTCCGGGATATTTTTTTCTTAAAGAATTCATGAATGGTTTAATTTCTTTTTCTTTTTTTCAAATATATTAATTTATTTGTTTTCCATTTTCAACATTCACTTCTATAGGTTTTAAATTTTCTCCCCCCCACCTCAAAACAGCATGCAGTCTTATATGGGCTCTACATATACATTACTGTTGAATACATTTACATGCCAGTCATTTTGCATAGAGGAATTATAATGAGTGGGAGAAACCACGAGAAAAGCAAAACAAAATGAAACATGACAAAAAAGAAAATAGTCTACTTCATTATGTGTTCTGACTTCATAGTTATTTCTGTGGATGTAGATGGCATTTTGCATCATGAGTCCTTTGGAAATATTTTAGGTCTTAACCCTTTAGAGAAGGGCTAATTCTATTAAAACCAGTCCTTGAACACTGTGGCTGTTACCATGTATAATGTTCTCCTGCTTCTGTTCACTTCACTCAGCATTAGTTTATATAAGTCTTTCCAACTTTTCTCAAAGTTTACCCGCTCAACATTTGTTATAGCACAGTAGTATTCAATTACATTCATATACCACAACTTGTTTAGTCATTCCCCAATCGATGGACATCCCCTCAATTTCCAGTTCTTGGTCACCACAAAAAGAACTGCTATGAATATTTTGGTACATGTGGGTCCTTTTCCCATCTTTACGATCTCTTTGAGATACAGCTCTAGAAGAATTTTTGCTAAATCAAAGGGCATGTACTTTTTATAGCTCTTTGGGAATAGTTCCAAATTGCCCTCCAGAATGGTTGAATCAGTTCACAGGTCCACCAACAATGAGTGTTCTAACTTTCCCACATCTTCTCCAGCATTTATCATTTTCCTATTTTGTTATGTTAGCCAGCCTAAAAGATGTGATGTGCAACTTCAGAGTTGTTTTGATTTGCATCTCTCTAATTAATAGTGATTTATAGCATTTTTTTCATGTGAATATAGATAGCTTTAATTTCTTCTGAAAATGGCCTGTTCATATTTTTTGATCATTTATCACTTGGGGAATGATGTGTTCTTTTAAGTTGACTCAATTCTTTATATATTTTAGAAATTAGGCCTTTATCAGGGACACTATTTATAAAAATTCTTTCCCTGTTTTCTGCTTCCCTCCTAATATTGGTTGCATTGACTTTGTACAAAACCTTTTCAGTTTAATGTAATCAGAATTATCCATTTTGAATTACATAATGTTCCCTACTTCTTGTTTGGTCACAAATTCCTCCATTCTCTATAAATCTGATAGATAAACTATTCCTTGCTCCCCTATTTTGTTTATATTATGAGTCTTTTTTCCTTGATCACGTGCCCATTTGGACTTTATTCTGGTATACAGTGTCTTTGTCCAGTTTCTGCCACACTATTTTCCAGTTATCTTAGCAGTTTTGGTCAAACAGCATGTTCTTATCCCAGAAGCTGGGGTTCTTGGGTTTATCAAACAGTAGACTGCTATATTCATTGACTACTGTATCTTGTGTACCTAATGTATTCCACCTCTCTGCCCCTCTATTTCTTAACCAGTACCAAATTCTTTTGATGATTCCTGCTTTAAAATACAATTTAAGATCTAGTATGGCTAGACCACTTCCCCTAACATTTCTTTTCATTAATTCCCCCAATATTCTGTACCATTTGTTCTTCCATATGAATGTTGATATTATTTTTTCTAGCTCTATAAAGTAATGTTTTGGTAGTTTGATTAGCATGGCACTGAATAAGTAAATTAATTTAGGTAGAATTGTCATTTTTTATATTAGCTCAGCCTACCCATAAACCTCTGACTTTTTCCAATTATCTACATATGACTTTATTTGTGTAAAAAAATATTTTGTAATTGTATTCATATAACCTGTGTTTCTTTTGGCAGGTAGACTCACAAATATTTTATAATGCCTACAGCAACTTTCAATGGAATTTCTCTTTCTATATCTTGCTGTTGAGCTTTGTTAGTAATATATAGAAATGCAAATGATTTATGTAGGTTTATTTTGTATCCTGAAACTTTGCCAAAGTTATTTATTATTTCAAGTAGTATAATTTTGCTCTCTGGTTCTTCCTGTAATTCCTTTAACTTTAAGAATTTGGATACTATACCACTCAATACATATTTATTTAGTAATGATATTACTTCATTGTGTATAGTGTCTTTTAGGAGGATATAATTTCCTTCCTTATCTCCTTTGTTTAGATCTTTTTTTTTTTTTTTTTTTTTGCTTTTACACTGTCTGTGATTAGGATTGCTACTCCAGTTTGGTTTTTTTTTTTTTTACTTCAGCTGAAGCACAATATATTCTACTCCATCCTTTTACCTTTACCCTGTGTGTATGTCCTTGTTTTGAATGTGTTTCTTGTAAACAACATATTGTAGGGTTATGATTTTTAATTCATTCTGCTATCTGCCTCCATTTTGTGGAAGAGTTCATCCCATTCACATTCATCATTATGATTAGTATCTGTGTTTTTCTCTCCATCCTATTCTTCCCCCAGTTCCATTTATGCTTTTATTTCTCCCTTCCCTTCTTCAAAAGAGGTTTGCTTTTGACTGCCTCCCTTAATTTTCCTCCCTTCTATCAGTCCCCCTCCCTTTTCTTTCCCTTTTCCCTTACTGCTTCTTTCCTCCCATCTACTCCTCTCCTCTCATTTTCTTTTCCTTTTCAGCTCCTACTGCCTTTAGGACAAGTTATATTTCTGTACTTAAGAGAGTATGTTATTCCCACCTTGAACTAAATTGGATGAGAGTAAAGTTCAAACGATGCTTATCTCCCTCCTTTCTTTCCCTCTAGTATAATATGTTTTTGTGCCTCTTCATGTGATGTAGTTTACCCTTTTATTCCTCCTCTTTTCCTCTTCACTCATTACAATCCCTTTACACCCCTTCATTAGGTTTTTTATCATCAAGTCTGTTAATTTATATCGACATGCAGTGTTTATGTATATCACTTTTAAGTGTCATAATAAATACACTATCCTTAAGATTGCAAGTATCATCTTCCAATATAGGGATGTAAACAGTTTGCCCTTAGTAAATAACATGCTTCACCCTACCTCTTTTTACACCTTTTTACACCTCTCTTGAGTCTTATATTGGAAGATCAAGTTTTTCATTGAGCTCTGGCCTTTTCATCAGGAAGGTTTGGAAGTCCCTTATTTCATTGAATATTCATCTCCTTGCACAAAGGATTATGCTCAGTTTTGCCAGGTAGTTGATGCTTGGATATAGGCTGAGCTTCTTTGTCTTATGGAATATCACATTTCAGTTCCTCCAGTCTTTTAATGTAGAAGCTGCAAGTTCCTATGTGGTTCTGACTGTAGTTGCATAATGTTTGAATTGTTTCCTTCTGGCTGCTTGCAGTATTTTCTACTTGACTTCATAGTTGTGGAATTTGGCTACAATATTCCTTGGAGTTTTCAGTTTGGCATCTCTTTCAGGAGGTGATCTGTCAATTCTTTTAATGATTATTTTATGCTCTGGTCCTAGGACTTCAGAACAATTTATCTTGCTGATTTCTTGGAAGATACTCTCCAGGCTCTTTGTTTCATCATGACTTTCTGGTAGACCAATAATTCTTAGATTATCTCTCTTACATCTAGTTTCCAGGTCAGTTGTTTTTTCAATGAGATTTCAAGTTTTATTCTATTGTTTTTCATTTGTTAGATTTTGTTTTACTGATTCTTCACGTCTCATAGAATCATTAGCTTCTATTTGTCCAATTCTAATTTTTAACAAATTGTTTTCTTCACTTAGCTTTTGTATCTCCTTATCCATTTGACCAATTTTACTTTTAAAGATTTGTTTTCTTCAGTGAATTTTTTTTCCATTTCGTTCATTTCATTTTTAAAAGAATTGGTCAAGTTTTCTTCTGCCTCTCTCATTTGGCTTTTAAAATTCTCCTTGAACTCTTCCAAGAAAGCTTTTTTGGGCATGAGACCAGTTAATATTCCTTTTTGACGTTTCAGATGTGAGTATAGTGTCAGTGCTGTCCTCTTCTGAATTTGTATTTTGATCTTCTCTTTCCCCATAGTAAGCTGCTATGATCTTTGCTTTTTTAGTTTACTCCTTGTTCATTGGGATCACTTTTCTTCTGGCTTTTAAAGTGGATCTCTACTTCTGGAGCACGGGTACTCTGTCCCATGCTTCTTGTGCTTGTGCCTATGGGCCTGGTTACTGGCTTTGTGTACTGTGGCCTCTGGTTCTTTCAGCTAATGTAGCAACTCACCTGCCACCATGCTGGATCTAGCTTGTGTGTGCCAAGGTTTGAGGTCAAGTGAAGCCTTTTTGAATTTCTCTGAGGTTACACAGAAGCTCACAGTCTGAGGTATGGTGGGGGGGGGGTGGTGGTGGTCTGACCACTGGAAGTCTCCTCCTCCCCTAGGACTGTGCTAGAACACAGGTGATTGGTGGACAATGGTCATTGCTTGTTTCTGCTAATTCCCCTAGTTATTTGAAGCCATGCCGGGGTTCCTAGTGTTGGTGCTTGCTGGCTTTACAGCCCTGGGACTCAGGATCTCCTGCTGGTCTGCTGAAGTGGGGCTTACTGGATGACTCTGGGCCTGCCTTGGTCCTCTTTAGCCCAGCAGGAGGGACCCTTCTAGGCTCTCTCCCTACTCTCTCAAACTAGAAGACTGATCCACTGGCTCCAGTATTCTAGGATTTTTCCTGAGGTAATATTTTCTGGGTGTTTCAAGGTCAATAAGTGGGGCTGAGAGCACTTATGGTCTACTCTACCATCTTGGCTCCAGAAGTTCAAGTAGGTGACTTTCAAACTTTATTGCCCCATGAGTAGCTATTGCAGCTGCTGTGGGGCTTCTAACCCAGCTACATCAGAATCACATCTTGTGCTGAGAATTTTGGGAATCATCACTGCCCTGGTGATTCAATCTGCCAGGGCTGGTTCCTTCTCCTCTGTGGTTAGGTTTAGACCCATGGGAGCTCTGTGCTCTCCCAGCCTGGTGCCATAGTTCCTTCTCACCAATCTTCTAGATTCTCTGCCACACTCTGTCTCCTAGTGGATTCTGTCACTCTCAAATTTGTTTATATTCACTTTTTAAAGGTAAATGGAGAAATATGTGAGAAAGCTCAGGTGAGTCCCACCTTTCACTCTGCCATCTTGGCTCTGCCCCTAGTTTTTTTTTTTTTCTAAAGAAGGGTAATTTAAGTATTTTATTTCCACTTTTTTATGTGGGCAGTTTATCAGGTTTTTTTCGAAATATTAGTCTATTTCATTTAGATTGTCAGTTTTATTTACATATAGTTAGACAAAATAGCTCCTAATAATTGCTTTAGTTTCATATTTATTGATTATGTAGTCATCATTTACATTTTTGATGCTAGGATCTTGGCTTTCTTCTTTCTTGTTTTCTTTTTATTACTTTTCTTTTTTAATTAGCTATTTTTCATTTTCAACATTCACTTCCACAAGATTTTGAGTTCCAGTTTTTCTCTCCATCTTTGTCTTCTCTTCACCCCAAGGTAGCATGCATTCTGATTACCTCTTACCCCAGTCTGCCCTCTCTTCTATCACACTCCTCCCTTCTCTTCTCCTCATTCCCTCTGTTTTCTTGTACGACAAGATAGATTTCTATATTCCATTGACTGTATATCTTATTTCCCAATTGCATGTAAAAACAATTTTTAAATTTCATTTGTAAAGCTTTGAGTTCCAGCTTCTCTCTTTTCCTGCCTCCCCGCCCATCCCCACTGAGAAGGTAAGCAGTTCTATATAGGCAGTACACGTGTAGTTATGCAAAACATTTCCATAACAGCCATATTGTGAAAGTCCCACCATCTTATCCTCCCCCATTTATGCTATTCCCTCTTTTAAACCTATCCCTTCTCAAAAGTGTTTACTGCTAATTACCCCGTCCTCCCATTTGCTTACCTTTTATCATCCTCCACCTCCCTCCTATGTCCTTCCCTCCTACTTTTCTGTAGTGTAAGATAGATTTTCATACCAGATTGAATGTGTATGTTATTCCCTCCATAAGCCAAATCCAATGAAAGTAAGGTTTGTTCTTTCCCTCTCCCCTCCCTCCTTCCCCTCCACTAAAAAGCTTTTTCTTGTTTCTTTTATGTGAAAGATAATTTGCCCCATTCTATTTCTCCCTTTCTCTTCCCATTATATTCTTCTCTCACCCCTTAATTTATTTTTTTTTAGATATCATACCTTCCTATTCAATCCCTCCAGCTACCCTAATACTGAGAAAAGTCTCAAGAGTTACAAATATTATCTTTCCATGTAGGAAAATTGATAGTTCAACTTTAGTAAGTCCCTTATGATTTCTTTTTCTGTTTACATTTTCATGGTTCTCTTGATCCTTGTGTTTGAATGTCAAATTTTCTATTCCGCTCTGGTCTTTCCATCAAGAATGCTTGAAAGTTCTCTATTTTACTGAATGATCATTTTTTTTCCTTTGATGTATTATGCTGTTTCTTTGAGTAGGTAATTCTTGGTTTTCATCCTAGCTCCTTTGATCACTAGACTGTCATATTCCAAGCCCTTCAATCCCCTAAAGTAGAAGACGCTAGACCTTGTGTTATCCTGATTTTGTTTCCACAATACTGCCCCCTCTGCCACCTTGGGACTGGAACTGGACCACTCCAGTCTCTCATACAGCTGTTACAGGTATTTTCCACTTACTTTCCAATTTATCCTTGAAAGTTGGGGTTGTGAAGTCTGGAAACTGCCACAGGTTCCAGATCTTCAGTCCCCTGAGGTCTGTTCTCATCCTGTCCTTGCCATCATGGCACATGCTGGACTGTGATCTGCTCCAACCATGGTGCTATAGACTCTTCCTGTCAACCTTCTAGGCTATCTTGGGCTGGAGATTTGCTTCACTCCATCATTTTGTGGGTTCTGCAGCTCCGGAATTTGTTTAGTAATTTTTAATGGATATTTGGCTGGACTTGGGGAGAGAACTCTAGCATGTCTGTGGTTTTATTCTGCCATCTTGGCTCTGTCCAGCATTCTTCTTTAAAAAAATCAAAGTAACCAATATCTCATCTATTTTTATTATTTTTTTTTATAAAACCAGCTCTTTGTTTTATTAGTTTAATTTTTTTCTCTCAGTTCTAATGATCTTTACTTTGTTTTTTCTGAATTTCAATTAACTCTTTGTCTAGTTTTTTACTCGTATGTTCATTTAATTTATCTACTCTTTTTTTCTTTATTGTTCTAAATACGTAGAGATATAAATTTTCATTTAAGTACTCTTTTGGCTGAATTACTCAAATTTTTGCCTGTTATTTTATTTTCATTCTATTTAATGTAATTCTTGTTTTTATGATTTGTTCTTATGCCCACATATTTGTTATTTAGGGTTGGCTTACTTAGTTTCCAATCATTTTTAACCTGTGCTTTACATATTGTTTATTCAATGTAATTTTTATTGTATTATGGTCCTGGAAGAGTGCATTTTAAATTGCTGCTTTTCTGCATTTGCTTCTGAGATTTTTTTCTGCTCTAATAAATGGTCATTTATTATAAAATGTCATGTATAGCTGAGGAAAATTACATATTCACATCCATTCATATTTAACATACTCTAGTATTCTATCATTTCTAAATATTCTAAAATTTTATTCACCTCCTCATCTTCTTTCTTATATATTTTATGGTTAGATTTATGTAGTAATAAGGGGAGGAAATTGAGGTTCTCCCACCAGTTGTTGTTTATCCTTCATTTTTGAAGAGGATCAATGATAACACAGGGTGATGTCTTGACTTGTGCATGAATTTGATTTAAGTGAGGCAGAGTTACACAAAGTTGTCAGTTTCACTCTCTCTTCTGGAGTTATTGAAATACAGTGGCAATAGAATAGTCAAGACAACTTGTGATGGCCCAGGATACAGTGGATGACCTTGGCATCTTCAATATTTGGCCATGCTCTAAGTACTTTACTGCACCTGCTTAAACTGTCTTATTAAGAATTGGAACAAAATTATCTCATTTACCACTCCTCAGGGGGAAGTCTTCACATGCTTGGGATAGACATCCCCCTAACTCCTCAATGTATATGTGACCTGTTGGTCATGGTCAAGCTGGTTTAACATGACTGCTGAGACAGTTTTGCTGGGTATGACCACTGTACATGCTATAGCTTCTTGGAGCCACTCTAATGCATTTACCTTTTTCTTTAAGAAATTGAATGTTATACTATTTGGTGCATATATGCTCAGTATGATATTACTTCATTGTCTAAAGGTAACTTTTAGCAAAAATCATTTTATCTTATTACTGCTTTTAATTAGGTCTATTTTTGCTTTTTTCCTTGTCTATTGTAATGCCTCCCCCCCCCCCGTCTCCTTCTCTCTCTCTCTCTCTCCCTCTCTCTCTCTCTCTCTTTCTCTTTGTCTCTCTTCTTCTCTGTCTGTCTGTCTCTCTTTCCTTCAGCTGAAGTATAATAGACTCTGCTCCAGCTTCTTAATTTAAATCTCTGTATGTCTTTCTTTTTAAATGTATTTCTTGTAATCCAAATATTATTGGATTCTGGCTTCTAACCCATTCTACTTTCATCTTCCATTTTATGGTGGAGGTCATCATATTCCCATTCACAGTCATGATTTCTGTGTATCTCCTCCCTCCTATTCTCTTCTGTTTATCTTTTTTTCTTTTTTTCCTCAAGCTATACCTCCTGGAAAGTGTATGCTGCCTCTGGCTACTGCCTCCCTTAATCCTCTCATCACCTTTCCATTTCTCTTAATCTCTTCCCCTCCCAATTCCCTGTTTAATTACATGGATTTCTATACATCTCCAAAACTTATTATTACATTTTCAATTAAACTCACTTCCTGCTTTATTTCATCCAAACCATGTTTTCACCTGAGGATCCATTTGCTTTTTTTTTTTTTACTCTAGTCTCTTCTCAATATCTTTTGGTTATATTTCTTCATAGTGTTTTGTTGTCTTCTTCTATTCTAAAGCCTTGGTTCTTGATTTGGGGAATTTGTTCCAGGGTCAGTCTCTACCTTATCCCACATTCTTTCATGAGATGGAATAAAAAGATGTAAATAAAAAATCATGAGAAACTTGATAAAGTTAAATTGTTTACATTGTCAAATGGGAAGATACATATAACCCTCAAGAAAATTATCCTCATTAGGGGAGTTATGAATTTTCTTTGAAGAAATAGGTGTGAGTCTATTATGTTGGAATGATCTCAAAAGAAATACAGAAATCTGAGAAAGTGGAATGTAGTGGGAAAATGGGGAAGGAGAAAGGGAGTGGAAGAATAGGTAAAATTATCTCACATTCTTGTATGGAGTAGTTAAGCCCTGTTTTGTTCTCACCTCAACTTCCTTTGTTCATACTACTCACTTTCACCTCCACAAAAAGGTGTGCTAAAAGAATTCCTAGCAGATTGTCTCTTACCAGATTTCTTCTGTTGTTATCTCTGTCAAGGCAATGCTATGAGCTTTTGTCAAATTTCCTCTTATTCTTCTTCATTCAGGGTGCCTCTGTCAGCCCCTGTTATCCCTCTTCTCCCCATTTCCCCATCTATCACCCTGATTAGACCTCTCCCACTTTCCATTATTCCTATGGTTTCTAAAATGAGAAAACTGATGTCCATATTCCCTGGCGCTTTTATTTTCTATTTGGGTAGGAAACCTCTTCTGGTGCTCATAGCTTCTGGCTACCTTTTTGTCTAGTCCTGGTGAGATGAAAGTGTTTATTGATATTCCTCTATGAATACCATGGCTATTTCATGTAGTATTCCTTTTACATCATTGTCAGAATATATGGGAGAAAGGTGAGCTTTTCTGTCACCTTTAATGCTTCCATCTTAACCTGAATAACTTCTTTAAATTCTTTCTTTTCTGAAATATGCCTATATTCCAGATGTGTAGCTTAGGACAAGTTTTTCTTAATGGCTTCTATGAGGGCAGTATTGTTCTGATAGCTTTTGATGAGGGATGTGGGCCAACACAGTCTCATTTGCCAGTTTCACATGATCATAACTGACATCACTATGAATATCAACTTTTTAATGTTCAATTTCTTTTGTGTCTTAGTAATATTACATGTGATCTCTCTTCTGTTAGTAATAAGAAGTTTGCCAAATGTATTTTTATGAGGACTCTAGTCCAATGTACAGATACAATAAGAAACCTTCTAGCACTATCTTGAATGATATGAAATAAGCTTCCATGGCAAGAATTATTATAGTACCCAAGCAGCTATTGAGGCTTCTGGTTTTATCATGCAGCTGTAACTAGTATAGGTTCAGTTATGTATATCTGTAAAGCATATACAATATAATAATTCTTGTACTGTCTACTCAGTGCCTCAGCTTAATAAATATTTGTTTTAATTTTTGAATAATTTTTGCCAAAGTAAGATTATCCTGGTGACTTCTACTGATATGGATTACAAACTGACCATACTTAAGTATTTATCCTAGTTAGGTTAAAAATATCTTCCACCTATGGCGAACTCTCTGTTGCTCATTTTCTCAGAACTTAGTAAGAGTAGTCTTTGCATGTCAGAGAGGCAGTCCATCACTGGACTTTTAATATCTTAGGAAACAGAAAGAGGATGGAATTTGGAGTCAGAAGACCTGTGTTTAAGTCCTGTCTATTTAACTTACTGTTACATCACATTAGGCAAGCCACTTAACTTCTCTGAGATTTCCTGGATGATGACCAATGTTTCTTTCCAGCTCCAAATTCTATTATTCGTTTCCATATTGATGTGAATTATGAAAGCTTGTCCTTGAATGTTTTTGCCTTTGGGAAACATAATGAATCAGTAGAAGAGATAGGTAGACTGATTTCCAGTTTTAAAGATTAAAGGAACCAAGAAAATGACAAAATTGTTCAGTTATTTCTGACTCTTCGTGAACCCATTTAGGGTTTTCTTGGCAGAGATATTGGAGTGGTTTGCCATTTCCTTCTCTAGCTCATTTTACAGTGTGCCACCTATCTATTCTGATTACACGGAAAAAGTCAGGGAAAAGATTAAGAACACTAAGGATTTGCCTACATATAAAATGATCAATTTGACCATTTTGTTTTCTATGTATTTTGTCTAGTATGCTGGTCTCTGGGAAATATAATTTTCCCAGCTGTGTCTCTAAATTCTCATTTGAACGAATATGAGAAATTGCACAATCTTCTAAACAATCCCCTTCTTATTAGCTCTCATTTATTATGTGCTTCACATATGGTCAATTTGGCACACACAACCTTCCAGGGAATGTAAGGATATGCTGAAGATAAGGAAGTGTGAGTTGTACTTCAACTAAACTTTGAACCTTTCCCAAATTCCTAATTTTAGGGAGTATTCACTACCGTTTTCTACTCCAACTATTTTATCTCAACCCTTCTGCTTTATTTCTTGCCACCATATAATGACCTCTCCACAAAAGGATATGGTGGAATTAGCTCATATATGTATACCTTGAAATTCAGTAGATGCTACAAATCAAGACTTTGCAAAGAAAATTAAAAGTTTTGTTGATTATGTCAAATAGGATCACTAAATTGTACAGAAGGATCTTGTTCCCTGAATATTGACTTAGAAAACCACATATAAATATTATTTATGTTCTATTGTATTTTTATTTATTATATTAAATATTTTTAAATTATAGCTTTATCTTGTTTGGGGGAACTTGGGAGTGTTGTGGTTTATAAAGCTTCAAGCTGAGGTGCTTGATATCTCTAGAATAGACTTTAAAAATGGAAAGTATTGGAGATGATGTTATAAATTTGTCCTGCATTTTAGAGAACCTCTTGTTAAATATTTGCCAGTACACCCCTGACATCCCCTTAGACTTTCAACCTAAGCAACTTCATTGCCTTAGCATTCTTGAACTTCTTATAAAAATAGAAAATGTAGGATTTTGACTCATGTTCATAGGTAGAGCAAATACATCACTAATAATAGTTATTTTTATAGCTCATTTTAGTTTACAAAATGTTTCCTCCTCTTCCTCCTCTTTCTTCTTCTTCTTGCTCTTCTTCTTCTTTTTGTTCTTGTTCTTCTCTCTCTCTCTCTCTCTCTCTCTCTCTCTCTCTCTCTCTCTCTCTCTCTCTCTGGTTCACACACACACACACACACACACACACCCCAAGACACACTACCAATGACACTACCACCACAACAACTACCTTGTGAGATTGATAAAAGCATTCCTATTAACATTTGACAGAGGAGGAAATTGAAGCTCCAACAGATTTGGTAATTTGTCAAGAGCCCATACCTAATAAGTAGAGCAAGGAGTCATCAAGAATAGAAAGATCTTTTCTTGGTCCATTGTTTTCACCATTATATACCATGCTGCTACCAGTTCCTGGAGGTCTTCATGGATTACCTCTTCTGGAGGGAGATTTTTGTTCAAGTATAGAAACTGCTTCATAAGCCATTGCTTATTCTGATTTTCCAAGCAGATTAATATTTAAGAGGCTACACAAAATGAAATGGAATATATTGTATACAATTTAATTCTATATAGTCACAGATTAATGGCCTCTCCATTTAGAATATTTTAACGTTCAATAGCCTGAGGAGTCTTGGGATCAATATTAGTGACTTCTCCACAGTTTGGTGTAGCATGGATCAAAGAACCTGATTCCAGTTTCCTGCAATACCACTTAATAGCTAGCTGTGTGACCTTTGACAAGTCTCAACCTCTCTGGATCGCAGTTTCCTCATTTGTAAAAGAAGGAAGTTGGACTAAAGGACTTCTAACATCTTGTCTAGCCCTATAAACTGTGATCTATATTCTCTAGATCCCCCCAAAAAGCTCTTTGTGGTATATTGGATAAGGATATAAGACCAGTAGTCATACTAGTGAGGTTTAGAGTTGGTAGATCTGGTTCAGGTGTGAAAGAATACAGTCAGACCTTCTCTGTAGCCATCGAGAGCTTTTATTGATACAAAAGCAGAATGGATCTCTTAGCAAGAATGCTAAGTGAGGGGGTGGAGCCAAGATGGCAGAATAGAAAGACACATATATGCAGGCTCTCCCCACACAGCCCATAAAATACCTGTAGAGAGGGACTCTCAACAAATTTTGGAGCAGCAGAAGTGGAGAACAACAGAATGGAGGAGATTTCCAGCCCAGGGCAACCTGAAAGGCCCACAGGAAATGTCCATTGCACTGGACCCAGAGCAGAGCCCAGCCCAGCCTTGGCCAAGTGGCAGCTCACTAACAGCCCTTGGGGGCTGAATCTCCAGTCATGGAATCCTCAGTCCCAGTTGCAGTGGATTTGCAGATCCCTCAACCCACAGGCACCAAAGGCCAGTAACAGGGTTTTTTCAGCTGGCTGGGAAGGGAGAAGGGCTTTCCCATAGCTCTGGCCTTAGGCAACGGCCACAGAGGCCACATTGGGCAGGCAGCAGCAGTTCCCATAGCAGCCCCTACAGCAGTTGGCATCCATTGTTGAATCGTAAAAACCCTGGGGGCACTGAGAAGCCCATTCTTACCTCAGCCCTTTGTGGAGGCCCTGGGGGAGCTGGTCTTTATCTTACAATGAATGGCAGCAGAACTGGAGGTCAGGTGGCTGTGGAGAGGAAACTCTGCTAAGACTCTAGGCACAAAAATCTCTTGCTGCTCCCAGATCAGTGTACATGTTTGATTGTGCCACCTTGGAAGAACTGAGATCTTACAGATCAACAGAGTATACCCTACTCCTGACAGAAGACCCCAAAGTCAAGTAACTGGTTGGGAAAATGCCCAAAAAAGGGAAAAAAATAAGACTATAGAAGTTTACTTTCTTGGTGAACAGATATCTCTTCCCATTCTTTCAGATGAGGAAGAACAATGCTTACCATCAGGGAAAGACATAGAAGTCAAGGCTTCTGTATCCCAAACATCCAAAATAAATATTCAATGGTCTCAGGCCATGGAAGAGCTCAAAAAGGATTTTGAAAATCAAGTAAGAAAGGTGGAGGAAAAATTGGGAAGAGAAATGAGATACATGCAAGAAAAGCATGAAAAGCAGATCAACACCTTGCTAAAGGAGACCCAAAAAAATGCTGAAGAAAATAACACCTTGAAAAATAGGCTAACTCAATTGGCAAAAGAGGTTCAAAAAGCCAATGAGGAGAAGAATGCTTTCAAAAGCAGAATTAACCAAATGGAAAAGGAAGTTCAAAAGCTCACTGAAGAAAATAGTTCTTTAAAAATAAGAATGGAACAGATGGAGGCTAATGACTTTATGAGAAACCAAGAAATCACAAAACAAAACCAAAAGAATGAAAAAATGGAAGATAATGTGAAATATCTCACTGAAAAATCAACTGACCTGGAAAATAGATCCAGGAGAGACAATTTAAAAATTATGGGACTACCTGAAAGCCATGATCAAAAAAAGAGCCTAGACATCATCTTTCATGAAGTTATCAAGGAAAACTGCCCCGCTATTCTAGAACCAGGGGGCAAAATAAATATTGAAAGAATCCACTGATCACCTTCTGAAAGAGATCCAAAAAGAGAAACTCCTAGGAACATTGTGGCCAAATTCCAGAGTTCCCAGGTCAAGGAGAAAATATTGCAAGCAGCTAGAAAGAAACAATTCAAGTATTGTGGAAATACAATCAGGATAACACAAGATTTACCAGCTTCTACATTAAGGGATTGAAGGGCGTGGAATAGGATATTCCAGAAGTCAAAGGAACTAGGACTAAAACCAAGAATCACCTACCCAACAAAACTGAGTAGAATACTTCAGGGGAAAAATTGGTCTTTCAGTGAAATAGAGGACTTTCAAGCATTCTTGATGAAAAGACCAGAGCTGAAAAGAAAATTTGACTTTCAAACACAAGAATCAAGAGAAGCATGAAAAGGTAAATAGTAAAGAGAAGTCATAAGGGACTTACTAAAGTTGAACTGTTTACATTCCTACATGGAAAGACAATATTTATAACTCTTAAAACTTTTTTCAGTATCTGGGTATTTGGTGGGATTACACACATACACAAACATACATACACACACACACATACACACACACATAGAGAGAGACAGAGAGCACAGGGTGAATTGAAGAGGATAGGATCATATCTTAAAAAAATGAAATTAAGCAGTGAGAGAGAAATACATTGGGAAGAGAAAGGAAGAAATGGAATGGGGCAAATTATCTCTCATAAAAGAGGCAAACAAAAGACTTTTTAGTGGAGAGAAAAAGGGGTGAGGTGAGAGAAAAAACATGAAGCTTACTCTCATCACATTCGACTAAAGGAAGGAATAAAATGCACACTCATTTTGGTATGAAGATCTATCTTACAATACAGGACAGTAGGGGAGAAGGGGATAAGCAGGGTGGAGGGGAAGATGGAAAGGAGGGCAATGGGAGGAGGGAGCATTTAGAAGTCAACACTCTTGGGGAGGGATAGGATCAAAAGAGAGAATAGAAGAAATAGGTGGCAGGATAGGATGGAGGGAAATCTTGTTAGTCTTACACAACACGACTATTATGGAAGTCATTTGCAAAACTACACAGATATGGCCTATATTGAATTGCTTGCCTTCCCAAAGGGAATGGGTGGGGCGGGAGGGATGAAGAGAAGCTGAAACTCAAAGTTTTAGGAACAGCGTTGAGTATTGTTCTTGCATCCAACTAGGAAATAAGAAATACAGGTAATGGGGTATAGAAAGTTATCTGGCCCTATAGGACAAAAGAGAAGATGGGGATAAAGGAAAGGAAGGACGTAAGAAGGGAAGACAGATTGGCGATAGGGGTAATTAGAATGCTTGGTGTTTTGGAGTCGGGGAAGGGGAAGAATTGGGAGAAAATTTGGAACCCCAAAATTTGTGGAAATGAATGCTGAAAACAAATAAATAAATTTAAATTAAAAAAAAAAAGAATACTAAGTGAGACCCTGATACTTGGTGAAATTATGTTCATATAGAGATTTCAGGATGATGATGTAATTTTTAGGGTTTCTTATGGGAGGTTGGAGATCTAGGGACAAGATAAGTACAGACAAAATGAGGAATATGGTTGCTTGCAAGACAAGGAAAAATTGTCATGACACAGAATGAGGAAGATAGTTGACAGGATAGGGAACAAAAGATAAGAGGGAATAAAACAGTTCTTTTGGTACAAGTTGTTTGGTATTTCAAGATAATGGGAAAAGGACATTAAGATACCCTCAAGTTACAGGGTCTCAAGTTACAGTATAGGCTACAATATGAGCCTCAGACTCCTTCTCGGGTCCTGGGAATATAACCCTTACTATTAGGGCACTATTTGTATCCATGACAATACTTTGATAGTGGCTTACTTTTTTCTCCTAAACATACCTCTTGTATTCCTGGGCTGAGTTCAAACACAATGGAACATCATGGAAGTAGCATTAGGGTTGGAGCTAGGGAAACTAGATTTTATCACTTACTACCTATATGACCTTTAAGAATTTATTTACCTCTCTGGGCCTTAATTTCCCCTTTGGAAAATGGATGGATTGAAGCAGGTGATTTCTTAGATACCTTCCAATTGTAGAAGTCTTGTAGTTTCTACAAGCATGAATTTCAAGAGTCTAGGTGTTAAACTATTTAAGTGTCTATTCCTAAACTACATTCATTCTCCTGCACTTTTATACCAAACACAAAAATACCTGTGGAAATGGGAGGAGAAAAATCCACATGTGAAATTTGGCACAAAAACTGCAGATAAGATTAAAAATGTTGAGAAGCATTCCACTGCAACTAATGAAGAGAATGAGGTGGTCTCTACATAATACAGAGCATATGGATTCAAAAGTGAAAAATTATTTCAATCATCTGTGTTTTCCAAATATCCTTCCACCATCTGGCTCCAATTTACTTTCCCAGCCTCATTTTACATTGCTCACTTGCACATATTCTACCTTCTAGCCAAAGAGGGAAGATTTCTAATCTTCCTGCTTATCTTGTCCTGTTCTTTTCCACCTCCTTTCATTTGGGAAGAATTCCATTATCTGAGGCTTTGGAAGGTATTCCCCCCATTATTTCACCCTTTTGAAATAGTTTTCCTTTAAACCCCAGTTCAAATTTCCTCCACCCCATAAAGTCTTCTTTGTCTCCCCCTCTGAAATGTGATTTTTTTCCTTTCTTGAATTTTCTGAGAATGCATTATCCATATCTCTCCTTTCCACTTAAAATGTTTCTTTCCTTACTTGTTTATATAGAAGATATATCTACCCTAATAGAGCATGATCCCCTTAAGGGCAAGCATTGCTTCATTTGGGGATTTGCATCCCCAACACCTCGCACAATGTATTGAATATAGCTGATACTTATAAATATTAAGTATCTGTCCTTAATATTTACATCAATGCCTAGTACAAAGTTAGTGCTTAATAAATGCTTCTTGATTGGGTGTTGATGAATCCAATTGGATACATATTTGGTGACTTTTTTTCTAAAATCTCAAACATTGACTGGATTTTTCCATTTTCTCCTAAATGTTTTGATGCTAGTAGAAACAGTACAATTTACTTCTAAGGGACAATTAATGGATATTCCATCTACGTGAGTCCCCTTAACTCCCTAGTTAATGATTTTTCTTTTTTTAAAGAAAAGATTAGAGCAAGAAGAAAGTTGAATAGATTATAGGAAGAGCTTTATTTGTTAACAAAAGCTTCTTCTTAGGGGGTGCCAGGTGTCCTGTTAATATGCAGAGATTTTTTTCCTCTCTGAAATGTAACCATTTTTGAAGTACTTATTCAACTGTTAAAATATTTCATTGTCTGGCCTTAAGCAGCAGATTTCTAAGGAAAATGCATGCTAATTTGTGGTAGAATGGAGGAGGAAATCTCAGTTTAAAATATAGAGCTTCATGTCTGTAAACATAGGGTAAGAAAGCAGATGTTTTATTAACCTCCTCTGATTGCGTTCTGATTACTCCTTTATGTGGATTCTCCCTCCCCTCACTCTTTTCAAATGGCCAGGTGGGAAATCAATGCTGACGATCATTGTTAAAAAGGAGTAAAAGTCTGTGTGGCAGCTAATGCAACTCTTCTGCTGCTGGAGAGGGGAGTGATTTAAAAGTCTTATCCTAATTAGGAAATGCACAAATTGAGCAACTCTCATAGATCATTTGGAACTGCTGCAAACTGCAAGAATGGGGAGGGAAGTAAAGGAAAGGAACAGAGATGTCTTTAGGGGGCACTTGGGTATAGGTGGGATGGCCATTTTGTGATGTTTCCTCATTGAGTATTCCATCCAGCTGCTGGAAGCAGGCTTGCATGTCGCTGCCCTTAAACAGATGTCTGCCAAGTGGCAGCAGAGCTGCCTGTGGGTACTTGACATTTGCTTTTGTGTTCTGGCCAAATGATGAAAATGATGAGGAACCAATATCCCTGAGAAACAACGATGTTCTAGAGGTAAGGAGCTGGTGGGCCAAGTCACTTGTTGAGCAGTCCTACCTGTAGGTGGCAGAAACCTCTGCTTTAAACTTTGCAAGCATTTATTCAATTTCTATTGAAAAAAGAAAAAAAAAGCGTCTGTATGTTTGTGATTAACTACGTCTATAGCCTTCGTGTTCAGCCTTATAACCCAACTTAGATGGAAAGAATTTAGCAAATACTTTAATTGAAAAAAATAATGATAATAGAGGCCTTGAACTTTATTTCAGCTTCTTTTTCTTTGATGCTTATGTAATATAACCTATGTCCGTCCCTAAGGAAGGAGGGGCTCAGTGGAGGATTTTGGAAATCACCAACATAAACCCCCAACTGCATGAAGACAAGTTAAAAGAGAATGCTTAGGAAATCTGTGATACTTATCTCATGAAACAGAACATGTCATTAAATGGAGAGAAGTTGTTAAGTTTTTGTTTGAAATCATTAGCAACAAATGGGTATGCAAAAAATCATATGAAACTTTCAGTGAAAATTGTCTTTGGTGATTTAAAGAAAAAAAAAGGGGATGCCCATCAATTGGGGAATGGCTGAAAAATTGTGGCATATGAATATGGAATACTATTGCACTATAAGAAATGATGAACAGGAAGACTTCAGAGAGGCCTGAAAAGACTTTTATGATCTGATGCTGAGTGAAAGGAGCAGAACCAGCAGAACTTTGTGCACAGCAATGACCACAGTGTGCGAGAGTTTTTTCTGGTAGACTTAGTACTTCATTGCAATGAAAGGACTTAAAAAAATTCCCAGTGCTCTTTTAAGGCAAAATGCCTTCCACATCCAGAGAAAGAACGATGAAATTCAATCACAGAATCTAGCAGATCATTTTTTTAGGCATATATATTATGTTTTGGTTTGTTATATGATTTCTCCCATTCATTGTAATTCTTTTATACAGCATGACTATAGTGAAAATGTATTTAATAGGAATGTATGTGTAGAATCTATATAAAATTGTGTGCTGTCTTGGGGAGGGGGGGATGTCTAAGTTGTATGGTAGTGATTGCAGAACACTGAAAATAAATAAAATTAATTAAAAAAAAAAAACAAAACTGTGGTACTCCACGTGTCTAACAAGGTGGTTAGATATCTCAATGAAATAGAATATAGTGCTAAGAAGCTCAAAGAAGCAGAAGGAAAAACACCAGAAATACTATTCTAGCAATGTACTATAAACCACATGACCAGAAAGGGGAATGAGATGAAGATTTCAGGAAAGAGGACACAACATTGCATTGTCATTGCTATAAAAAGTGTGTGTGTGTGTGTGTGTGTGTGTGTGTGTGTGTGTGTGTGTGTGTGTGTGTAGCACTTAATCAGTTATCATATCTGCTTTATGCTAACTGCATGCCAAAAGCAGAAAAACTAATACATTCCCCATTTGTCATAATGGCAACTTAATTACTCAATGGACATGGGAAGCAATGATAGGAATCTCTATTCCAAACCATATATTGCCCTTCTCAAGGAAAATCTTGGGAAGAGGTGATGATCCTTTGAAGAGTTTATAATAGAAAGGGAAAGGAAAAGTTGACAGGTGGGACCCAATACCATAGATTTTAGAAATGTTGGATGTGAAATTGCTTTCCAGTTGCTTGAGTATTTCTTGTCAAATATGGGGCTTTCCCTCTAGCAACTTATGTTATTAGGCTTAGCAATCACTGATCTCTTCTGTATATCTTCTTGGGATCCTTGTTTACCTAGGTTGTTCTATCTCCAATTTTTAACCAGATGGTTTTGATGATTGCTGCTTGATAACATGATCTGAAGTTGCCTAATAGTATGACTGATAATTCTGGTGCATTTTCTTTCATGTCCTTGAGATTAAGTCCTATATGTTCATAAATCTTACTAGTTTGTCTAACTTTAAAAATTAGCCCTTTGGGTATTATAGAGGTAAATTTGCATATTTAATTTAGGAAGTTTTAAAACTTTTACTATTTTTGTTTAGCTCAACAATGAATTTCTCTCCAATTATTTGTTTTCTTTTTAAAATGAGTGTCCATTAGTTGTAATTATGTTGATTCTGAGGATGTTGGTATGTTAAGTTTGAGATATTGTGTGTTTTATGTTTTTTAATATTTTATATTATGTTGAAATAAATTTTGAACTTATTTTGTTTCTTACTACTTTATCCAAAATAATTGTTTATATATTCTCCAGTATTTTCTAAGTAGACAATGACTTTATCTGCAAATAGAGATAACTTTGTTTCTCACACTATTCTCTTCTTTTTCTCCCAATTTCCCCTAAATGTCTTTAACTTTTATGAAAACATGATTTAAAAAAATCAAATTATCTAATGGTTTGTTGACTTCTGTTAATCTTTTAAACAGCTTGGGTTTTTGATTTTTTAAAGGTTATTATACTTCCACTCCCCATAATTATTTTTCTTATGCTTGTTTTGGAGGTTTATTTAGCTAGTTTAATTAATTGTATACTCAGCTCATTAATCCACTACATTTTATTAATGTTTTCTTCTGAATTTGTTTCCTTTGAGAACTGTTTTTAGTTGCATTCATAAATTTTGGTATGTGGTCTAATTCTTATCAGTGCCCATACCATATGCATGTATCTATGAGTTTCTTTGACCTGCTATTATTCAGGAAGTCATTGCATAGTCTACAGTTAGGTCTGGATCTTTTCCTGCTTTATTAATTACTAACTGCATTGGGTGATGGTCCATTCAATGTATTGTAGCACTGTTGAATAACTTTCTTTCTAATATGCAACTATTTAAAATTGGTTTATAAAAGGATGGGTTTATCTTATTTTTTTCTAGTTGTAAAAATAGCTGGGAAGTTTAAACAGAAACTTAAAAATAACTTCACTTTATCATTTCAACCCTTTTCAGCATCAATCTCCCCTCATTTGGAAATTCCCAAATGGATCCTTACAATCAGTTTCCATGAATATTCTGATTAGTTTTGTTACTGTACAGTATTGTTCAACTCTTTGTGAACTCATTTGGGATTTTCTTGGCAAAGATACTGGAGTAGTTCATTTTAGAGTTGAGGAAACTGAGGCAAAGAAGGTTAAGTGACTTGACCAGGGTCACATAGCCATTGTCTGAGAACAAATTTGAACTCAGGTCTTCCTGTCTCCAAGACCAGGGCTCTATCCACTCTACCACCTAGCTCAGATTAGTGACCTTTTTCTAATTCTTTGTAGCACACACACATAAGCAACAAATAATTTTTGTTTTGGCTTCATATTTATAGGATACCACTACTAAAATACAGTGGCTCAATCTTTATGTCTATCAGATTGGGCCAAAGGAGTAATAATGGTATGGAATGACCAAATACATTTGTGAAAACAAAACCCTGTTTTTCTCAACAATTTATATGATAATTTAAAGGAGATGCTTTCAGAACACTAGTGTTGAAGGAGTGTTTGGAGCATTTGGAATCAAAGGATTTAGACCTAACTTTGCCTCTGTATCTGTGTGACCTCAGGAACATCTCTTAATTTCTCCTTTCTGTGGTTCAGTTTATTTATCTATAAAATAACAAGGTTGTAGTAGATGATTTTTATGGTCTCCTTCAGATCCTAATATTAAAAAAAAATAGAGTTTATAGACCATTGAGTACAACCATTAGTTTTATTGTTGTTGTTTATTTTGGGGATTTTTTTAGAGACTGATAGTTGGCACAATGAGTGGATAGAGTTCTGGTCCTGGAGTAAGGAAGAAAGCAAGTTCAATGAACCTGAAGTAAGGTTCAATTCCATCATCAGATATTTAATATTGTTATAGGCAAGTTACTTAAAATCTGTCTGCAGCTGTTTATCTACCAGTAAGATGGGAATAATAATATCACTTAATCATATAATAATAGCACATCCAGGGATTCTGTGAGGATAGAAGGCTACCATTTGTTTGTAAAACACTTTGCAGGCTTTAAAGAGTTATATAAATGCTAACTCTTGTTGTTACCAATGAGGAAATTGTGACGCAAAAAGGTTCAGTGACTGGGCCAGGGTCCCGTGACTAACAACCTGCTTAGACATTTAAGTTGTGCTGAAGTCTTCTTGATGCCAAATCCAGTATTCTATTCAACACCACACAGGCTTTTGATTGAATCTATGACTGAATGTTCTTTATTTTGAAGTGAAAATGTGGTTTCTAACTTCTGCAAACACTTCATATGTTTTTAGAATACTAAATGGTGAACCATACTCTTCAATATTGCAAAGTCAATAGGGTTATACCATAGTCATTGAAACAGCTGAATATTATGGATAGGGTATTATGCTAGTACCCTGAGGGATAGAAAGATGTGCAAAATCCTATCTTCTCAGAGATCTTACAATATATTAGTGGTATGGAGGAGGGGATAAAAATACAAATTATTTGCTGCAAACCAAGGCATTACATGATAAATTCTGATTGAGTAGTACAGATGCTAATGAATAAAGGAAGTCAGAAGAGGAAGAAATCTCTTTCAGATGGAGTTGCTAGGGAAAAAAATAAAGTTGCTAAAGAAAATGGTGTGAATCACATCTTGAAGTTTAGTCTCATCATTGTTTTAATTTTTTTCTTTTCCTCTCCCAACTCCTGCAAAAAAATTGATGGCCTTCATAATCCAAAGTCCTCATTTTACAGAAGATGAAACTGAAGCCCACAGAGGTTGTGGATGTGACTCAACAAAAGTCATATAGCTAGTATGCAGCATTAAGGATTTGAACTTGGATCAAGGAGGCTAGGTTGTACAGTAGATACAGCACTGGGCTTGGAATTAGGAAAACTCATCTTCTTGAGTTAAAATCTGGCCTCAGAAACTTACTAGCTGTGTGACCCTGGGCAAGTCACTTAACCTTGTTTGTCTCAGTTCTTGAAATATAAAATGAGCTGAAGAAGGAAATGGCCAACCATTCCAGTATCTTTGCCAAAAATAACTCCCAAATGGGGTAACACAGAGTCAGGCATGACTGGAATTACCAAACAACGTCAACCACTTATAACGTCAAATCTGAATACTTTTCTATGACTTGCTTCCTCTTCCACTTTTAAAGAGTTTTGTCAGTGATTTTGAGGCCCTACTGCATGAAAGGTAACTGCTGTTTCTCTCCCATATGGTGACTGTATCTTAATAAATTATGGCTATTTTAAGATCTTGTAGTATATGATTATCAATTTGCTTTTCACCTAGCAAAAATCTCACCAATCAAAAATTACCAGAAGCTTGTGTGGCTCAATCATCATGTAAATCCTATGATATGGACCATAAGTCTATAAATATATGCAAATTTACTATTTATATTATAGTACAAAGCTTCAGGTCATTCAACACATTTGATTCCTTCTACTACATGTGTTATCTGTCATCTGTGGCAACATACGCACACCCTTGAACTTGACCCTCCTTTCTTTCGCTTTTGTGTACCATGGGCCTTGAGGAAAAAAAGAAAAAAAAAATTAAAAGTAGGCCCTCAACTGCTATTGTACTTCGGTTCCCTTTTTTTCACCAATGTTCCTACAAGTTTGATTCAAAACATGATTGCTCCAGGGTTTCACTTTTGAATTGTTTAAGAGTAGATAATAAATACTGTGTGTCTCCTGATATCTACAAAAATCCTACCAAAAGTTCCATGTCAGAATAGTCTGTCTGTTACTTTCATTCATGTCCCTTAACAATCAGTCTACTTTGGAAACACGGTCCGCTAAACGTGGGACACTTCTATAGGTGCCATATTTCAATATTGCAGTTGGGGGGACATAATAGAGGAAATTTATTACAACAAATAATCTGTTCTAACCTCAGATGAATGTGGCTGAATTTGACAATATCCATAATATTGCTAGGCAGATCTTAAGTATATTAAAAAATTAAAAAAAATATAGGGTTTAAAGGAATACAGGAAAGGCCTAAAATACCACTAGTTTCATTTTTATCCACAGTGCCCATGGCTCATCATCAATGCTGCCTGACCTCTTGCTGTTTTATTGCCTTACCAGTGAACATGTTGTGCATTAGCACTTCAGCAGGGAAATTTAAATAGTGTTATTCTATTTATTTTAAGTGTCATATAATTATGAATTGATTTACTAACCATTGTAATACCAGGAATGATAATTAATTTATTTGCATAATATGTAGTTTCATAGAAGTTCAATTATAATAAAAGCTTTTGCTAAATGGATCATGAAAACAGTGTTTCACGACAGAGAGAGACTAGGACTGAAATCTGTTTAGCCTAGTTGTATGTGGTGATCATCTATAGACAACCCATTTTTTTCGAGAAAGAGAAGGAAATCACATTCCCATAGACTTATGATTCTCTCATTTCACTTTTATTCTTTCTTATAATGAGTTCTTGATATTAAGGGAATTTTTAAAAATAATCTAGTCAGAGACCATAGTACTAGATAATGTCAAGAAATTTGAGTAATTGATATAGAAATATGGAAGGGATAGGAGAGAGTGATAGGATAGGGATATACCAATGGGAAAGAGAATAAGCATTTATATAGTATTCACTACGTGCCAGGTACCATTCTAAGTGCTTTACAAAGTATTAAAAGTTAGGTGACTTGTTCAGGGCCACATAGCCAATAAGTGGCTGAGGTCAAATTTGAATTTTGATCTTCTGATTCCAGACCTAGCACTCTAACTTCTCAGTCATCTAATTGCTCCAATGGAGAAACTAAGCCCTCAATTGAGGAAATGAGTCCTACAGTATTTTTTCCTCATGTTGTAGAGTAGAATGTATGTATCTGGTAAGAAGTTTTAAATGTCACTAAGAAGGAAACAGTGAAAGTGGGTCTTTACTGGGAAATCCTTTTATCTAAATGATCAAAAGGAGATTACAGGATCTCTTTACTGTGCTAGGTGGGGTTAGCAGGACTCTGTTGCTTTGTCCATACTCACATCTGGGTGGAAGTCCTGGGTTGCAATCCCAGGGCAAGGAGGAACACTAGAACATCTGATCTTGTGACTGCCATGGAAGAAGGACCCTCACTGTTCCAGGGCAGAAAAGAGTACTTTTGGTCATTCATAGACCAGAGCACAAGTCAGGAGAGCAGTAAACAGACCTCTACTTAGATCATATTACTTCTTTTTATATTTTCCTCACTTAATACTATATTTTCCAATTACAAGTAAAGATAGTTTCAACACTGACTTTTATAAGATTCTGATATCCAAATTTTTCTCCATCCTTCCTTCCTCACCCCTCCCAAGACAGCAAGCAATCTGATATAGTTTATGCATGTACAATTATATTAAATATATTTCCCCATTAGTCATGTTGTGAAAGAAGAATCAGAACAAAAGGGAAAAACCATAAGAAAGAAAAAATGAAATTAGTATGGTTTTATTTGTATTTGCACTCAATAGTTCCCCCCAACCCCGATGAGAATTGCATTTTCCATCATGAAACTTTTGGAATTATTTTGGATCATTGCATTGCTAAGAAGAGCTAGGTCTATCAGAGTTGATCATTGCACAGCGTTGATTTGTTGTGTACATTGTTCTGGTTCTGCTCACTTTACTCAGCATCAGTTCATTATAAGTTTATGTTTTTATGAAATCTGCCTGCTTATAATTCCTTATAGCACAGTATTCCATTACATTCATATACCATAACTTGTTCAGTCATTCCCTGACTGATAGGCATCCCCTCAAAGTCCAATTCTTTGCCATCACAAAAGGAGCTGTTTTAAGTATTAGTATTAGTGTGTCCTTTTCCCTTTTTAAAGGTACTACTTTGGAAGGACAGAAAACTTACAGATACTTAGAAGTATCTCTGAAAACAGTGGCACAAAATCCCTGAAGCTTGAGACAATGTGTCCTCCACTCTAGGCGTAGACTCCCTCTTTAACAAAGTCAGGATATAGGCTAGGACAATGAGCAATCAACAGGAAAGAAAAATATCTGACCATAGAAAGTCTTTATAGTGACAAGGAATATTAAAACACACACTCTGAAGAAGATAGCAAAGTCAAAGCTCCTATATCCAGAGCCTCCTAGAAAAAACAAATGAATTCATCTCAGATCATAGAAGAACTCAAAAAGGATTTTAGAGGTAAAGTAAGAGGGATAAGAGGAAAAATTGGGAAGAGAAAAGAGAGTGATGTAAGAAAATCATGGGGAAAAAAGCATCAATAGCTTGGTTAAACGAGACAAAGAAATACTGAAGAAAATAGAACAAAAAGACCAGAAACAACACACTGGACCAAATGGTAAAAAAGGTACAAAAAAAAATGAAGAAAAGAAAAACTCCCTAAAAAGTAGCACCAAAAAAAGGAAACTAATGACTTAATGATAAATCAAGAAACAACAGAACCAAAAGAATGAGAAAAGAAAGATAAAAGTTAAGTATCTCATTGAGTAAAACAACTGACCTGGAAAATAGATCTGGGAGACATAGTTAAAAAAATATATATTGAAAAAGACCCACATGTACAAAAATATTTATAACAACTCTTTTTGTGGTGGTCAAGAATTGGAAATCTAGGAAATGTCCATCAATTGGGGAATGACTGAACAAGTTGTGGTATATAAATGTAATGGAATGCTGTAGTGCTATTAGAAATGATAAGCAGCTGGACTTCAGGAAAACCTGGAAAGACTTTTATGAAGTGATGCTGAGTGAAGTGAGCAGAACCAGTAGAACTTGATAGACTTAGCCCTTCTCGGCAATGCAAGGACCTAAACTTTTTTCTAAGGACTCATGATGGAAACTGCCAACCACATCCAGAGAAACAACTATGCAGAGTGAATTGCAGAGTGAAGGAGACTCTTCTTCTTTTTTGTTTTGTTTTCTTTTTCATGGTTTCTTGCATTTGTTATCATTCTTCCATGCAACATGACTAAAGTGAAAATGTGTTTCATTGGAGTGTATGTGTACAGGTCATATAAGATTGCATGCTATCTTGTGGAGGGAAGAGGGAAGGATGGGGAGAAAATTTAAAACTTATGGAAATGAATGTTGAAAACTGAAAATAAATAAATTAAATATTTAAATAAAAATGATGAACCAACAAAAAAAATTGGACTACATGAAACCCATGATCAAAAAAGAACCTAAACATATATCTTTGAAGAAATTGTCAAACAAAACTGCCCTAATATTTTAGAATCAGAGGGTAAAATAAAAATTGAAAGAATCTACCAAATCACCTCCTGAAAGAGATCCCCAAATGAAAACTTCCAGGAATATTATAGCCAAATCCCAGAGCTCCCAGGTCAAGGAGAAAATATTGCAAACAGCCAGAAAGGAGCAATTCAAGTATGCTGGAGCCACATTCAGGATAACACAAGATTTAATAGGTCCTACATTAAAGGATCAGAGGCCTTGGAATATGATATTCCAGAAGATAAAGGAGATAGGATTAAAATCAAGAATCACCTGCCCAGAAAAACTGAATATATTCCTTCAAGGGAAAAATGAATTATCAATGAAATTGAAAACTTTCATGTCTTCTTGATGAAAAGACTAGAGCACAATAAAAAAATCTGATTTTCAAATACAAGACTCAAAGGAACCATAAAACATGTAGTAATTCTTGGCTACAAGATATCACTGGAAAGGGGGCATCTTTTAGAATTAAATAATAGTGATTCTTCCTACAATGTGTGTCCAATGTTTGAAAAGTGATGGAGAAAGAACATCTCAATGAATTAATTGAAAGATGCAAAAATTAAGCAGATTACTAAAACCCAAGAAATTATTTACTGACTGTAGCAATTATATCATTTATTTTAAGAGATCAAAAGAAGGTTGGGTTTCAGACTAATAATAACCTTCCCTCACCCCAATAAAAACTGTGTCTCCTTGGATAAATCACAATCTCTCTAAACCTCAGTTTTCCTGTCTATGAAATGGACACAAAACCTGTTCTACCTACCTTACCAACTTCCTGAGAAAAAAATAGCAAAATAACAACAATGAGAAATAACATTTTTTTCAAGAATAAAATAAAAAAACAAGTTTTCAGTCAGAGAAATGGGTTATTTTATAAGTAGTCTCTGGCATTGAGATGACCATGATTCCTGGCAAGGGTTAGGAGAAATTTTCCACCCTAACTACACATTTGTAATTTGCATGTAGAAATTTTACATGGAAACATATAATAGGTATACAACCTGGGTGGACCTCCCTTCCTTTGCTTCCTACCATCACCATAAAAGAAATGCTGACTCAAAAATATAACCATCATGTCATTACTCACATATATATATATATATATATATATATATATATATATATATATATATATATATATATATATATATATATGTATGTAGGGTAGCAGAAGAAAATTAAATCTTATTCATTCTATTAGCCCCCTACATCTCTTTGTCCAGCTGTCTTCAAGGCACATGGTAGCAGTTATAAAAAGTTTTTTAATGAAAATGAACAGCATTCTGACCCTGTTAAGGGCCATATTTTAAAATTTCATCATAATTTTCTATTGTCAGTATCTTGACCTTCTTTGTGCTTATTCTATCTGTGTGTTCTAATTTTTATAGTCATTTTATACAAGCTTTCCTTTATTTTTAAATATGGAAACTAATTATAACTTGTTATTTATTTGTTTTTTCTTTTTGCAATTTCCTTTAACAAAGAAGCTTTTACTTCATGCACTATGGAGCACCTTTCACTGTTACTGATTTAGGTCGCTTTCTTTAAAGTGTTTTCTCAATATTTTTCCTTTAATAGGCCACTCATAATTAAATAAGTTGAAAAGTTTCTTTACCGAATCTATTTACAATGAAAACAAAGTATAAATATTCTATGATAAAATCTTAGCTGAAAAATCTGTTATTATTTCTATAAGACATGAATATTTTATCAGATGTCTGAAAATTGTCAAAGGTAGACATGAATTTTGGAAAATGTTTAAAACAAAACCTAAATAAATCATTTTTATTTACACTGTTAATGTTGATGTTGAACTGCAAACATTGTAAGGAAATATTCTCTAAGGAGAGTGGCAATGTTTCAATGATAACTTTCTATATTGGCTTTTGACCAATAGTAATAAAATTCTGATGTCTAATTTGTCTTGCTGTCAAAGAAATCCTGAAAAGATTTTGAATTGAAACAAAGCCTGCTTTTCCTCCCTTTGATTCTCAAAAAAATAAATGAAGGGCCACTTCATAACTTTAATTCAAAGGATAGTTCAGGCACACAACTCTGTGTGGGACAGATCACATCGTACATACTATATTCAATTCCAAACTCACCATGAAGAGATCTTCAGATAATCAGTTGGTGGTTTTTGAAACACCTAGACTGGTGTAATGAATAGCGTAAGTATTACCGACATAGAAAATCTAGAGACTTTTTTAGGATAGGCAGAAAAATGAGAGCCAAACACTGTTTCTGCCAAAGGTAAAATGATTTTATAAATTAAGTGTCTAGTTGTATTCTAGTTACCAGCAACCTAACATTATGAAAAGAGCAGGTAAAGATCCAGAGGAACATATATATTTTGGTTGATTTTATGATCGTAATATAAAGGAACACAACTTTATAGAACCATGTTACATAGTATAGGGTTCAAAAATTGGGGAGTTTGAAGAAAATGTCAAAAATGCTTTGTATGTTAGATACTCATAGTATAGTTCATTGTCATACTCCCTGTACTACTTTATTTCTGCCCATCGTTTGGGCATGGGATGATGAGTGGCAAACACAACATTGATGGCAATTCAAATCCTTAAACCTGAAAGATAAATTATAGGACATTAGGACTAGAAGAGGCATGGAGAACCTTTCAACATTTCTCTTTCAAGTAATACTGGAAACCCTGGAAAATTCGTGTCTTTGTAATTTTTAATCCAATTTTTTGGTTCTGTCCCCTGAAAGCAACATAGAATAAAATTGTCTTTGGACAATGCTTAAATTATTTTAAAGTTATTTGTTTCATCATTCCTAAAGCAATATAATTTTAAGCAGGAGTTTCTCAAAGGAAAAGGAGAAATAAGTATGGAGTGGTGCAAAAAAAAAATCTTAGGAAAAGACTGAACATTTGCTCTGGCTATGGGGTAGTACTTTCTGCTATTTGGTTGAAGTGTGACCAGATATTTCTGTAAATTGTCCTGTGTTGTCCAACATTGATGGAATTTGTTTTACTTCCTTTTTGGTGGAAAGGAAAATGTAACAGGATAACCAAAGAAATGAAGGTTGGACTATTCTTGTCCAAGACCTCAGTAGAACCTCAAAACTGAGCAGAAATCCTAAGCACTGGGCACTTGACATTGGCTCAAGTTACCTGAGAGAGGAATCTATTTGGTAGTCTAGAACTTTATGGAACAGGTAAAAAGTCTCTAAGGCCCATGCTTATCTCAGTACTTCTGCCTCATAACTTTGATTTAGGCCTAAATATCCTTGATACATATGGATAAATAGGTGGAAAGCCAACTTTCCCAGATGAAAAAGAAAATGGAATAGCAATTTCCTGTAGGTTGAATCAGATTTATCATGGAAGGAGAAAACTATGCTGATAGCTAAAGGAATACAGGCACAAATACACATGTAGTGTTTCTCTGAACTAATGCAGAGCCTATCATTCCAATTAGTCTTCTTTTTCCCCCAATGCCCTCATTCACTGTAATTTTTTTGGTGAAAAGCTCAGAGCCTAAAGCATCTTTACTGAGTGCATATTCATTTGAAGAGCTGATCTGTACATGTAAGAAACCTGGGTTTGACTCATGGGCACATATTTTCCTCATGAGATAATTTTTCAATTGTTGGAACTACTCTGGCTCTGAGTTGTGGAATTGTAGCAACCATCAGCTGGAGTCTAGTTATTTTCTGCAAATGAGACTTTTCCAGCCATATCCTCATTGTTTTTATGGAAAAACCTTGTTAGCCTTTTGGGTTGGTAACATTTTTTCAATGAGTAGAAAATAAATCTTAGATGAATTTCCACCAGCAGAGCATGTTAGGATGCTACCTAAAGGGTCATTTACCTGGACACATCATTGTTATTGGCAGAAGGCTAATGGAGTTTCAGTTACTTAATTTGTTTTGACTCGTCATTACTAGTTTTTTACTGTGTTGGGAGAATATACCATAGTAAGAGATGGACCTATACTACATTTGCAAGGACAGTACATTTTCTCTAAGTAATTTGGAGTTGCTATGGGCATCTTATTTTTGCAAAACAAAAGCACAAGCATTGATCTGGGAGTTACTATAAGATAAGCAGCTAACAGACCCAGCATTCATAGAAATTTGTATATCCAAATTAAACAGAAGCTCTGGAATGAATTTGATATTGACAGAACAAATATCTACCCCAGTTAAAGATGTCTTGTTGGATTAAAAGCATGCAAATTGAGAACAGAGTGCAGTTGTCTCACTCTTATGAAGGGTGATTTGCAGAAATGTAGCAATAAACAAAGATCAGCAGTAAACATGGGTATCATCATTTAACATGGAAGTGATATATTAATGTATACCTATGATGGGTATACCCTTATTAATGGGTGTTCTTTTTACCCAGGACAACTATATTTGAAACCAAAACTGTAATGAAAATAAGCACTGAAGAAAAAATCATTACCTAAAAATGCCATAATTTATAATTGTTTGATTCAATAAATGCAACATGATGTTTTCCTAGGGCAAAGTGAAACTTTCTCATAACCCAAAGGTTATGAACTATTTCTCCCAAATTAGATATGCTCTGTAGTCAAACCATCCTTGTTACTAATTCACAAGTTTGCCTTTCTTAGTGTCTACAGTAAGATCACTAGCTATTTCAAGTTTGTCATAATTTATTAGAAAATCTTAGGAAGGGGATGTATTACTACAGCTGCCAGATTGGATAGTTGAAATTATACCTTCTAGAGATATATGAATCCGCATCATAGTTTGAGTTTCATCGTTGGTAAGGTCTTAAGCTTTTTCATTCTCATGCAATTATCTCTCTCTCTCTCTCTCTCTTTCTCTTTCTCTCATTCTCTCTCTGTCTTGCTCTCTCTCACTTTTTAATCTAAATCATTTAATGATTTTAGTTAAAATAGCATTTGGAAGGGGTAGAAACTGCTTTGTTGCAGAATAAATAAAACATGTCAATTTACATTTTTATGATACCGCCATTTTTCTTTTTCTTCTTGTCTCATATAATCAATTCCTATTCTCTGGCAACAGGCCAAATCTATTGATAAGCAGTTATTGAACACCTACTACAAGCCAGGCATGATGCTAAGCAATGTGATACTGAACATCTTATAGTAAATACCACCACTAATATGTCAATGCCTAACAGGAATTTTTCAGCAGATGTCAGTTGCATCAACTTTGGAATTCTGGTATTACAACCAATTTTACCCCCTTGAAGTAGCAAAAAGGCCCAAAAACCTTTACCCTGGATACTATTATGAGAGGCAGTTTCTCCTGAACAGTGATAACATTCTTCTCTAATTCATCTTCAGATACAGATGCATCTGGGGGTGATGTACAAGCCTAGAATACATATGACTTGGGGTGACTGAATATGGGGGCTCACTTGAACTAGGGACTTGTGAGCTACAGTATGCTAAGCCCATAAATTGTTTACCCTAAGTCTGACACCAATATAGTGAGCCCTGGAGAACAGGGATCAGCCTGACTGCCTAAACAAGATGAAATGGCCCAAGTACGAAATGGAGCAGATGAAATCTCCAATGCCTTTTAGTAGGGAGACTGATCCTGTGAGTAGCTGCTGCATTTCATCCTTTGTAAACAATGGAGATCCTGTCTAAGAGTGGGGGTTAAAAAGTTAAATTTGCCCTTTTTATTGGATACATAATTTGGAATGGGAAAATGTGTGTGAAAGTAAGGTAAAGCGTAATGAGCCTTTATCTAATCTTTACTCAATCACTTCACTTCCCTTTGTTAATTCATTATCTCTGCCTTCCACATTTCTATTAGAGTTATCTTCTGTTTTCTGCCTATATACTCTCACTTATATACTCACTACTATACATACTCTTTACTTAGCAGTTCCCAAAGTGAAGTTATTCTGTGACTCAAAACAAGTACTAGACACTTCTGTGTTCCAATCCCATACTGATTAGACATCTCATCCTCTCAAGTGCATCATGTTCCATTCAGGCACTCATGCTGTTGTATAACTATCTCCATATTAGTATGTTATGTCCTTAAGGGAAGGGACAGTTTTTGATTTTGTCTTGTGTCCCTGAGGCTTTGCACCATTGCTATCACAGAGTATTTATTCAAAGCTTTTTGAATCATGTTGTATTAGGAATACTTTCTTGTGATGTACAACTTTTTTTCCCTCATCTTGCATGAAAATAATACTTTTTGGTCATCACCAAAAAGCTTATCTGATTGAGAAAGGCCAAGGATACCCACTAAATCCTGGGCCATTGCAGTTTTTTGACCTTTGTCTTGCTGTTGGACTTTGATGGCTCTCAAGAAAACAGTAAGGTTCCTGACTTTGTGCACCTCTGCCTCAATTAAATCTAAATTCATACACGAGTCAAGGCATCACTTTTGTGATGTGATTGGTCCTCTTCAAGAACAGAGGATGAATGATAACAGTAATCTGATTGAGTTCCCAATTCCCACCAACACAAGCAAAGGATAAGATACCCATAGGATAGGAGAAGAATTGGTATCCTCTATCGCAATCTGCTTGTGTCTTTCCACAATGCTCACATATACCCCGAGACAGAAGTTTCTAAAAGAACTGAGTGGGGCTTTTCAATAATTGGGTTCCATTTTCCCTAGGCTCCTCAAACTGCTTCATTCTACTATTATGTTGGTTATATTGATAGCAATGTCCCCATTGCTTCAGAAAATGTATGTGTATGTGATGCTGCCTGTGCTGAAAGAAGGTGGCAAATTAAATTTCTAACTTAGCATTTCCTTAACTTTTTTTCTTTGCAGAAAGTCTCAATTAGCTCCTAAATGAATTTAATCACACTGATTTACAGACAAATGTGACTAGTTCTGGGTTCTGAGAATTCTTTCAGAAGACACTAATTCTAGTAAATTGACACTCCTTAGCTGCCTTGAAATATCAATGAGTTCTTGTTTATCTCTCCAAATAGCCTCCTTTTTGTCACCTTGTAATTTACAGCTCATGAGATAACTGTGTATTATCTTGCTTAGCTAATGGAGTTAATTGTCTGGGACATATACATTATGTAAAACCCTTTATTATAGTTACAAAAGTTGCTGTGATAGACAGCAAAGCAAGGAAAATAGAAGAACAAATCAGATGCCTTTCTCTCTCTCTTTCACCAAAGTTACTATGAATTGGAAGGAATCCACAAAGGTAAATTCTAATAGAAAATTATTTAGATCTGGGGTAGCTTGGCAGGAAATATAAAATTTACAATGTGAAAAAGGTTGAAACAATGGGATTTATTAGGTAGCAATCATACTGCAACTGTTAGCATGCCAGGAATCATATCAATAATTCCAGTTTTTCCCAATCATTGACAAATGATAAATATGAATATAGAAAAGCATAAGTGGAAATCTGTCAGTGGGTCTTAAATATAGTCACAAAGGAATAAAGTAAATGAAGAGTGAAACCATTTTAAAATTTAAATGATTTTTTTTTCCCTTTGATATCAGTTTTTTTTTATCTTTATTTTTCAGGCTTGTATTCTGTCCCTCCCACCCCTGCTCCCATCGAAAAAGAAAAAAAATACAAGTATTTATGGACAAACAAACAAATTTTCACATATATGCATACATACACAAATATATTTACATATATACATACATAGATCTATAGATATTTATGGATTTAAAACAATGTGTAAATCTCTATATGTATGTCTTTAATCTATTACTCTCTCTTATCTACCTATCTATCTACATTATGAGTCTATCATGTTTCTCTCTGGAGTTGTGTAGCATGTTTTATCATGATTCCTCTAGACTTATAGTTGTTCATTGTGTTGATAAAAGTTCCTAAGTCTTTCAAAATTTGTTTGTCTTTACAATATTTTTTCTCAGAAAATAAATGGTTCTCCAGGTTCTTCTGATTTCATTTTGCCTCAATTCATTTCAGTTTTCCCAGAATTTTATGAAACCTTCCCCTTTCATTATTTCTTACAACACAATAACATTTCATCACATTCATGTACATTAACTGGTCCAGACATTCCCCGGTTCCTTAGCACATAATCATGTTGTAAATCTTTGTCATCACAAAAACAACTGTTATAAATATTTTTGTAGATATGGTTCTTTTTCTTTCTTTGATCCTTTTGGAATACAGACCAAGTGGCAGAATTACTAGGTTAAAGGCCATACACAGTTTATGCTTTTGTGGCATAGTTCCAAATTGCTTTTCAGAAAGTTTAGAATGGTAATTCAACAGTTGATTTACAACGTCTGGACAGTTCCACTGGCAATGCATTAATGTAACTTTTCCCACAGTCTATCCAACATTGCCATTCTCTCTTTTTGTCAACTTTTCTAATCTAATGAATGTTAGGTAATAACTCAGAGGTATTTTCATTTGAATTTTTCAAATTATTAGTGATTTAGAGCCTTTTGTATCACTATTGATAGCTCAGATTTCTTTCTCTGAAACTGCCTATTTACGTTCTGTAACCATTTATCAATTGGGAAATGAAAGCAGTTAAATGTTTCAGAAGTTTTGTAAAATTAAACATCTTCGAAACTATTATGATTTATAAAATTACTTTAGCATTCAATAAGAATGATCTTACATGAAGAAATCACATATTTTAGGGGATAAAGTTGAAGTCAGCCAAGTAGACCTGAGTTGAAATCCTGCTTCAGCTACTTTCTGAGTGTGAGCACCAAGATGGTCTCTCTGAACTTCAGTTCCCTCACTAATCAAATGGGGATAATAATGCTTTTAATATATACCTCATATGATTGTTATGAGATAATATATTGTAATGTTAATGTAAGGTCAGTGGTGGGTGGACGGAAGAGTTAAAGATCTTCACTGCTCATTATTAGGTCTCAGGTGAAGCCTATTAAGGGAAGCTTGATTAGGGGAGACTCATTTTGTAGAAAGGCCCACACTTTTTCTTTCTGATGAGGCTCTGCATCACCAGGGCTGTGCTCTCTGACTTTGAAAAGTGTATATGTACTCTGAGGATGAGGTTTAACTTTGGAAGAAGGTTCATGTGCCTTCTGGGTACTCTGGATAGCTATTAAAGAGTCCAGATATTGGTGTTTCTGTCACTGGTAACCACGTATGTATGGAATTATCAAACAGTTGGATCTGCCTATTGATCTGTGATGTTCTGCTTATAGTCAGACAATTGGAAGCCCTCTCTGCTGGTCTTTATTTGTCTGCTTGTATTTTCTCCATTGGGGAATGTAATTAAAGAAGATTCTTGGCCCCTCAAAAGTTGTTTTCCATTTAGAAAAGAACTAAGAACAGGTGCAGCACACACGCGCACACATACATACATATATATTCATATATACATACAGAAACAGATACGTTGTATGTATATGCATATACATACATATATACACACCTGTACATCTATACATACATGCATACACACATACATAAACATAAATACACAGACATACATGCACACACATACATACATATATCCATATACATGCATGTACATACCTGCATGCATACATACATACATACATACGTGTGTGTGTGTGTAGTGCCATTTAGGATACTTAGTTCTCTAGGGACATGCCACCATTTTGTGTAAGAAGTGGAAATTGAACTGTGGTCTTCCAGATGAAGCTTTCTATCTACTATGATATAGTGCCTCTCATAAAAATCACAAATATTATTGTGTGTTGGAAAATTATACTGCTTTTTAGCTCTTTGCCACAAAGCTGCTATATTTCAAAATAAAAAAAATAGGTAATTCACTGTCAAGTGTCATGAATATGACTAATTTGTGACTAATATAACGTAGCACAAATAGAAATTATGGAGGGGAAAATTAGTATTTGCTATGAAGAACTTCCTGGAATTTGGAGGAATAGGCTGCCTCAGGAGAGAGTAAATTTCTACTCACTGGAGGTCTTCAGTTAGGAGCTGAATGATCAGTTGCTAGGGGAGCTATTATTACGATTTTTTCAGTTATGGAGTAGACTAGATGATCCCCAAAGTATCCTTTTTATATCCAACAATCTGTGATTTCAACTTAAAACAAAACAAAACTTTACATTTACAAGTTGGAGAAGGTTTTGGCTAGGCAAAAATTAATCCAGAAAAAAAATTTGGGATTCTTAATAGATTCCAACCCCAAAAGGTATCTATTGTGTGATTTGGTAGCCAATAAAAGATAATGCAACCCAAGGTTACTTGAGAGGCATAATGTCAAGGATTAGGGAGAGCATAGTATTGCTGTACTGTACTCCTGTCAGAACACACTGAAACATGGGTCTTAATTCTAGGCACTTGCATTTATATAATATATGTTGACAAGCTGAAGAATATTCAGAGAAGAGTGATTGATAAGGTAAAAGACTTTGATACCTTGCCATGTGAGGCCTGAATGAAGTAAATAGATGTATTTAACCTGTGCAAAAGGACTTATTACAGGTGGAAAGGGATCAAAAGAGAGAAAATATACATACTACTTTGCAAACCTTAAAAAATTACCTACATGTCAGCTTAAAAGAGGGAAAGGGTAATGACAGATATCTTCAAGTATTTGAAGGCATCTCTTCAAGAAAGAGGGTTAGACTTCTTTTACTTGGCCCCAGCAGGCAAAACTAAGAAAATGCAGGCTATTTGTTGAACTGCAGAATTAGGCTTGACATGGGGGTAGGAGGAAGAAGAAACTTCACAGGAAATGGATCTAAACAAAAGAAGAAGTTTTTTAATAAATGTTATACAATCACTTGACCACTTCTCAGAAATGTAAAAGTTTCTTTTTTAGGTATGGGTTGGACAAGGTGATTTCTGAGGTATACTTCAGCTGGGACCTTTTGTGATTTATTTTGAGGGTTCAATGGTCAATAATTAAGTTACTGCCTACAGTTTATAGAGTATCTAAGTGAAGGATTATTTTAAAATTCCCTGTTCTTATAATCTCTGGTCATACAAGATTTTAAAAATGTTATTTGGAGTTATTATCACCCATATTAGAAACAAGAGAGCTTTTGGATTCTTCAAACCATGACCCATAATAGCCAATGTTATTAGAGGTTTTCATAGTTACTAGACATGTAATGTTCCAGAAAGAATAGACTGAATCCAACCCCTAAACCAGTCACAGACACCAAAGCACCCCAGACTACTTTTTATAAATGATATATCATAATGACATCCTAGAACATAACATGTTATAGCTCAAAGGAAAAAAAAACAACCATCAGCTTGACTAATCTTTTACCAAGAGGGAAACAAAGGCCCAGAGAGAATAAATGACTTACCCAAGACCACACAACTGGCACACACAGCTTGCATTTAGTTCTCTCTCCTCTTACACTGTTCCTTCTACTATGTAATTATCTGCTCTCATAATTAACTATTAAAATATTTTATTAAAAAATTCCATAAATTTAAGCATGCTATTTGAAAAACAATGAATTTCTACCCATTTTCCTACAACTCAGAAATTAAGTGTAGTATAATTTTAACTAGGTAACAATCACAAATTTGGGAATGATCATCAGTAGTTGCTAGTCCAGTTTATATTTAAAAGGAATACCCAATATAATATAATCCCAAAGTAGTCATTCAATCTCTGCTTGAAGACTTCTAAGTAAAACAAAATATCACACATTTTAAGGCAGATTCTTCCACTTTTGGACAGCTGTAATCATTAAGAAGTTTTTTGTTTGTTTCTTTTATGTCAATAAGCCTTAATGGGCCTCTTTGTGACTTCTTATTATTCTTACTTCTGCTCTTTGTTATAAAAAACACCAGCAACATCAAACCAACCAAAACAGCTTGAATCCCTTCTCCATATTATACCCCTTCTGCTGCTTGAAAATAGCTACTATTCCTTTACATCCCCATTTAACTCATCCATAGGATACTCATGCTCAATTCCTTCCACCAGTCATTGTAGGATATAGACTCAAGGCTTTTCACTTTGGCTTTTCACTTTCCTTATTTCTTAGTCTGGAAATTCTGCAAATTTTCATTGTTCTTCTTAAACTGTGATGCACAGAATAGAGCACAATACTCCAAACATTATCTCCCTAGGACTATGAGGCTACTATTAACATACATATTAGGCCCCTATGTGGTGCAGTGGATAAAGTGCTAGATCTAGAGTCAGTAAGACCCAGGTTCAAATGTGGTCTCAGACACTCACCAATTATGTGACCCTGGGCAAGATACTTAGCCTTGTTTGCCTCAGTTTCCTCATTTGTAAAATTAAGTATAGAAGGAATTGACAAATTGGTATTTTTGACAAGAAAAAGTCAAATGCAATTCTACCCAAATTAATGTACTTATTTAGTGCCATACCAATTAAACTATCAGACAATTACTTTCTAGAGCTGGACAAAATAATATCAAAATTCATTTGGAAAAACAAAAGGTCCAGAATATCAAAGGGACTAATGAAAAGAAATGCTTGGGAAGGTGGCCTAGCACTACCAGACCTCAAACTGTACTATAAAGCAGCAATTATCAAAACCACTTGGTATTGGCTAAGAAACAGAGAGGTAGACAAGTGGAATAGACTTGGCACTCAAGATGCAGTAGGCAAGGAATATAGCAACCTTCTGTTTGATAAACCCAAGGACCCCAGCTTCTGGGATAAGAACTCATTGTTTGACAAAAATTGCTGGGAAAACTGGATAACAGTGTGGCAGAAATTAGGCATAGACCCATACCTGACACCGTACACAAGAATAAAGTCCAAATGGGTACATGATTTAGGTATAAAGATTGATACCATGAATAAACTGGAGAAGCAAGGAATAGTGTATTTATCAGATCTATGGAGAAGGGAAGAATTCTTCACTAAAGGAGAGATAGAATGCATTATGAAATGCAAAATGGATAACTTTGATTACATTAAACTGAGAAGTTTTTGCACAACCAAACCCAATGCAACCAAAATCCGGAGGGATGTAGTAAATTGGGAAAGAATTTTTACAGTGAAGCTCGGGGATAAAGGCCTCATTTCTAGAATATATAGAGAACTGATCCAAATGTATAATCATACAAGTCATTCCCCAATTGATAAATGGTCAAAGGATATGAACAGGCAATTTTCAGAGGAAGAGGTTAAGGCTATCTATAATCATATGAAAAAATGCTCTAAATCACTATTGGTTAGAGAGATGCAAATCAAAACAACTCTGAGGTACCACATCACACCTATAAGATTGGCAAACATGACAGAAGAAGAAAATGATAAATGCTGGAGAGGATGTGGGAAAGTTGGAACACTAATTCATTGTTGGTGGAGCTGCGAGTGCATCCAACCATTCTGGAGAGCAATTTGGAACTATGCCCAAAGGGCTACAAAAATGTGCATACCCTTTGACCCAGCAATATCGCTACTAGGACTATATCCCCAAGAGATCATAAAAATGGGAAAGGGTCCCACATGTACAAAAATATTTATAGCAGCACTCTATGTAGTTGCCAAAAACTGGAAGTCAAGGGGATGTCCATCAATTGGGGAATGGCTGAATAAATTATGGTATATGAATGTAATGGAGTACTATTGTGCCATAAGAAATGATGAACAAGAAGACTTCAGAGAGGCCTGGAAGGACTTATATGACCTGATGCTGAGTGAAAGGAGCAGAACCAGGAGAAATTTATGCACAGCAACAACCACAGTGTCTGAGAGTTTTTTCTGGTAGACTTAGATTTTTGTAATAACACAAGAACTTCTTACCAAAAAAAAAAAAAAAAATCCCAATGGAGGATCTCAAGGCAAAATGCCTGCCACACTCAGAGAGAGAAATATGGAAGTCACTCACATATTGTAGCAGATCATGTTTGTGTATGTGTATGTGTTTGTGTATCATGTTCTGATTTGTTATACGATTTCTTTCATTTATCTTAGTCTGACTACATAGCATGACTATAGTGAAAATATACTCAATAGGAAAGTATATGTAGAATCTATACAGAATTGTATGCAGTCGTGGGAAGGGAGGTGGGGAGTGGGGGGTAGGTGGGGGGGATAAAATCACAATTGTATGGCAGTGATTGTTAAACATTACAAAATAAAAAAAAAATAAAGGGAAAAAAAAAAAAGAAAAAGTCAAATGAATTCAACAAAAACAACATTTTTAGTCCCAGAAGCTAACGCAGCCCGTCTTGATACAACCCAAGAACCCTTAGCTTATTTCTTTAGGCTGCCACATCACAGTTTGTAGTCCATGAAAATCACCCAGATATTTAATAGAACAATATCTGTCTATATCCTTTTTCTCCTCCATTATAGAACAGGTGAAGTTGATATTTTTGCATGTCCCAGTGCAATGGACATGTATTTATCTCTACAGAATTTCATTTGATTAGATTCAGTCCCACTGTTTCAGCCTCTAGATTCTCTAGATCCTGTCACTCAGTGAATTAGCTTTTCCTTTCAGCTTCAGGTCACATTTTCTCTCTCTCTCTCTCTCTCTCTCTCTCTCTCTCTCTCTCTCTCTCTCTCTCTGTCTCTGTCTCTCTCTGTCTCTCTCTGTCTCTGTCTCTGTCTCTGTCTCTCTCTTTCTCTCTCTCTCTCTGTCTCTCTCTCTCTCTGTCTCTCTCCTTAGGTCCAAGTATGGATCGCTGAGTATATTCCATTGAAGACCACCAGACACTTTGAATCATTGAATACCATTGAATCATTTAATTAATCTTTCAGTCTGGCTATTTAAACAGATCTGTATCCATCTAACTGTGTTATTATTTCATTCCAGGTCTTTATCTTTTCTACAAAAATAGTAAGTGATAAACAATCAAAAACTTAGCTAAAATCTAGGCAAACCATTTCTACAACATCTTTCCTTTTTTTTTTAAGTAGTTTAATAAGTCTATTGAAAAAGAAAATGGTGCTTAATTATCTATTCTTGACAAAGTCATATGACTCTTTCTAATCACTGTTTCACATTCTACATGTTTCCCAGTCATTTCTCTAAAATCGTGTTCTAGAGTTTTCATGAATATTAAAAATCACATTTATTAGGCTATAGCTTTTATCCCTTTTCCTATTCCCCTTTTGAAATTTGCAATAATGTTACAGTTACTGTACCTTTAATTTGTTAATATCAGTTATCTGAGGGATCAACACGTATTGTACATTTTTTGGTTTTCTCTGCCTAAATATTTGGTGACTATATGGAGATAAAATGGGAATGATGAAGGAACAAGGAAATATGACATTTCCCCCTCCATATAATTTTGTAGGACAATAATACTATCATCCTACTACCAATTGAGACTTCAGAATACTAGATCTAGAGAAAGAAGGAACCTTAGAGAGTATCCTGGTCCAGTCTCTTAGTAGATTTGAAATTTGAGTCCCAGGGTAAAAGTAATTTATTTAAAAAGTCAGAGGTAAATAACAATTTTTTGAAGTCATCTTTGCCTCCTCCCTTTCTGTCTATACTCATATACCAAGTCCTGTTCATTCATCCTTGGCAATCTCTGTACCTATTCTCTTCCTATTCCCATTGCTCCTATCCCAGCCAAGCCTTCATCATCTTAGTTGATATTATTGAAAAATTCTGTGCATTGTTCTTTTGTCATGCTTTTTTTGTAGAACATTCTTATATTAATTCTTTTAAAACATGTGTTATCTTGTCATTGCCTTTCTTCAAAACTTTCATTGGTGGTCCACTGACTGAAGATCAAGTCACACATAATCATCTCACCTCTTATTTCCCAAGGAGACTAGCTATCTTCCATGCATTCCTTCTTAAACTTTGCCTCATAGAATTACCCTCTTCCTTCATGGTGCAATTCAGACACCGTATACCACATGAAACTTGTCCCCAAATAGTAATACTCACCTTCCCAAACTGTTATAATGAACTACTTTGTGTTCATTTGTATTTATTTTCTCCCTCTGTCCTTTCATCTATTCCTCTCCCTCTGTTTGTGCGTGTATGTGTCTTTGTCTTTCTGTCTCTCTCTCTCTCTCTCTCTCTCTCTCTCTCTCTCTCTCTCTCTCTCTCTCTCTCTCTCTCTCTCTCTCTCTCTCTCTGACCTTCTTGTCTCCCCTGTTAGAATATAATCTCATTATAAATAAGGATTCTGCATTCCATTTATATTCACAACACCTAACACAGTGCCTGGTACATATTATATATATTATAAATGCTTTTTGATTAATTTTGATTTGCCTTATCATCCATAATCTGGAAGACCAGCCTTGTGTTCTACTACTATTCAAAGTAAACCCCTCTAAACTTTAGCCAGACCACATGTAGTGAAGTGGTGTCAAAATCAAATAGAAACAGGGCCTACTAATTAGTACATAAGGATCCCTCTACATTGCATATTTGCAGTTTTAAAATGTAATTCTGTATCTTATTGTAGTTTAATTTATTTTGTTAAATATTTCCCACAACTCCATCTAGTTTTGGCAGCACTCAAGATTGTTGGGGGCTGCAAGTAGACTGTGAGCTGTGTGTTTAACACTTCTAGTGTGATGTCAAAAACATAAAACAACACTACACTAGAACTCAAGATTCCTGATTTTGTGTATCAGTTGCAGAGCTAATTAACTATACAACTTTGAGTAATCTACTTTGCCTCAAATTATAGTTGTTCTAACAAATTAAAATTCTCTCCTTGACATAATATACCCATTCCTACACACCTGCCCACCCAGTCTTTGACCATTCTATTGCTTTCTCCTTCCTCCTGCTCCCGTAAACTGTTTAAATAATAGTGGTTCCTTATGGTTCTAATCCACTATTGTTTTCTTAGTGAATTCACTGCCTTTTAGTCCACTTTTTAAAATCAATTCTAATAATTACTTGTTAAGAAAAATCAAGACTCAGCATTCTTGAAGTGTTACAAATGGTACTGAAGAAAAAAATGTTAAAAACACCTGGATTGAACTATGTATTTGTAGAGAAAGTCCATGGTGAAAGAGATAATTTTGAGGGTTTCAAGGCATCATTTTGAAACATGTGAGAGGGAAAAGGGTATCACAGATATAGGGAAAAAAATCTCTACTGTTTTTACAAAGACAAGCAAATCTTCAACACACCATGAACATCTGCAATACATTAAAGGCATTCATGACAAAAAAATTAGGAAAAGATGTAATTTTGTGTGTAATATTTGATAAAAAAAATCACATATTACACAATCATACAATTAATGGAAGGATGCAGAAAATATAAGATACCATTGTGTTCATCATTGCTGCTAAAAACAAAAACTGAAACAAAGATGTAATTCAATAGAGTAAACCATTGACCTGAAGACTCATGCAAAAGAGCATCTCATGTTCATATATTACAATTATACAATATTTAAGTAAAAAAGATACCTTCTGATTTCATGTAGCTGATATCTAGTGAAATGTATCCCTTCCCAATATTTCTTCTCTCACACATCTTGACATATAGAAATATATCAACTTTCTCCTAGTGTTGGCCAATTATCTTTGGCTTATCCTTATAAGAGCCTTAAAAGTAGGGACCATATTTCATACTTATTTTGTATCCTTATCAAACTCAGATCTATATGCATAGAAGGCAATGAATTAGGGGTTCTTCACTGTGTGTGTGTGTGTGTGTGTGTGTGTGTGTGTGTGTGCATGTGAGTGTGCATGTTTGTGATAGACTCTTTTGGAAGTCCGGTAAAACCTAAACAGAAAAAACGTTTTACCCCCAATAAGTACAATAAAATAAAAAAAATAAATGAAACCAATTATATTGAAATATACTTAATCTTTCTATGTATTATAATGTGTACATATGTAGACATACATATACATATAAATGAAATGAAAAAAAAGTCTTTACCCTGTGCAAATCCTTGTGCTAATTTCTAGGGATACAAATACAAAAGTAAGACAATATCTACCCTCAGGGAGCTCATATTCTAACAGAAGAAATAATACATATGGAAGTATTCAGCTCAAAGTTAAATGAAAAGATCCCTTGGGCCTTATGGTACTACAGCAAAGCAGGTATTCATGCCTCACTTTGATGTCATTTCCAATAATAAAAAGCATACCATTTTCTTATTTTGATCTATTTGACAGTGCCGAGGACTTTGGTAACAAGAACTTCCATTTCTGTTTTAGATTTGCCACCTGCAGTTACAGTTGCCTGACTGCTTCCTCAGAAATTGAAGCCCAGGATTATGACTGTGGCCACTGGGCTAGAAGTATTGGCATTCCCAACGTTTGTGGGTTCAGAGTACTTAACTATTTCCATCAAGTTTTAAGAGATGATAGTCAAGTTAAATGATGGTTGTGGTTCATCTTGCCTGGTACAATCTTTCTTCTCTTGTTCCTTGAGGGTGTGTGCTGCTTAAACATTCCTCCCCTCCCTTCCCTTCCACACCTTTCTCCTCCCCTTTCTCATCTCCTCCCCTCTTCTTTTTTTTTTCTTCCTCGTATAATACCAGTTTTACCTCCAAGATACTTCCTAAATTTCTCAAAGAATGTCAGCATCTTGCTTTTAGTTTTAAGCAGAGCACTTTTCCTGTTAGCATCATCAAGTAGTCAGTAACATCAGTGCTAATCACATAATGTGCATTTTTATCTGACTCTAATTTGAGCAGATGTTAAGTGAAGGCTGAGAAAGTGAGATTCTTTTCTAACAAACAAGGAAGAGGCCATGGCTCTCATGTTATAGTAGTTATAGAAAGAAGAGGGGTCAGGAAAGATGGGTGTCTGGGGAGCACTAAGCCCTTGAGTGGTGAGTAGTTGCACTGAGGCAGAGATAGCAAGCCTCACATTTGTGAAATAAGCTCTCTAAATGTGAAAAGATTTTTATCAATGCAATATCCAGACATTAGGGAGAGGAAGTACACAATAATTTTTACTAATTATGTAATTAAAAATTATAAACTATAAGCTCCCATATGGCAGGAAACTTGTTTGATTTGCTTGTGTATTACAGATCTGGGTATAGTACCATATGGGTACTTCATACTGTTTCATAATGAAGGTTAAGTAAACAAACACAGAGAAATATATACTTTCTAACTTAAAATTCTTCATAAAATATTTCATCAACATTTTGATCATTAGATAATACAAGTAGGATAGAAAGGGAACATTTAATTACAATTTAAATGAATTTTATTTGTAATTTAAATAACTATGACCTGAATATTTATTGGACTAAGCCATTCCCACATGTTTTTATTTTTAATATATATGTATATATCATAGCTAAAAAACTGTGTTTGAAGATGAGGCCAAAAATATCTTTTTCTTAAAATTTTCTTTATCTTTCCCAGCTATTTCCTTCTGATGTCAGTTTCATGAAGATTTTCAGGTGGAATTTTTTTGGGGGGGAAATATGAATGGATTAGATATAAGAAAGTATCAGTACTCTCAGTTTCTGCTGGGCAATAAAAGTACAATAGTGGCAATTGTGGAATGGGCAGATGAAGTGTTGAGGGGACTGAATAGAATTTGTAAATAAATAATTTGTTCTTATTGTTTGTTTTCAAAGGCAGTTATATGGTGTAGTACATAGAGTGTTGAACTTGGAACCAAGAAGATCTGAGTTCAAATTCTTTCTCTGGTACAAGCTATGTGATTCTGGTCCCTTGACTTCACTGTACTTCAGTTTGCTCATCTATAAAATCACAATAAGAATAGCACCTTCCTCCATGAAGATATGGTTGTCGTAAAGATTGAGATAATATATGTAAAGAACTTTCCAAATCTTAAAGCAGTATGTGGAAGCTAGCCATCATTATAACTATTTTTAGTGATAATTAGGTAGAAAATCGGAATAAAAACACCACAATAAACAAGTCAAAAGGTAGAGCTAGCATTTGGTGGTAGGATAAGAAATAATCTATATAAATTTTTTTGGATATCTAATTATAACCTTTATTTTTAGGAAGTGAATTTTAAGGGAAAGAAAGGGTATTAATTAGGAGAAGGAAATAGAAGAGGAGGAATGAATGTAGTGAGGTCATTTGATGGGAGAAGGGGAATGTTATCCCTGGTATAACAAGTGTCATAAAAGGACACACCAGAAATTGATAAGAAGGGAACCAGAGAACAAAGAATGTAAGAAGGAGATGATTTTTAATGGTGTGAAATGCTACTGAAGCACTTTCCCTACTTAGGATAGACAGGTTTTCTATTCATTAAATAAACCCTTATTTCTCACAAAGAATGATGTCTTGTTATCCCCAGATGGCATAATTGACCAGTCTGTTGTTCTCTGGACAGAATGTTGGCAATTCTATGAAGCTAGTCTGTACCAGGCATTTATCAGACTTGTGTGAGAACAAGATATGTTTTCCATTCTACCTGAATTGAACTTTGCTTTTTTCCAACAAAGCTGTTAGCTGAATTCAGATTTGTACTAAGACTTTATTTAACTTTTTTGAGGAGGTAAAAATTGGCTATTTCATTTTTTAAGAAGTACAGCAATTGATGTATCTGGTTACTGACATATTGCTGCCTTTTCCTAAATCATTAGTGAATGAGAGCCCTTAGGAAAAAATGCAGAGTTAGAAATATACAATGCCAATGATTCATAAAATCTGTTTCTTTGTACAATGACTATTGCTTTATTGTACTTTTACTTCACTATCAATTCTGGCTGTTTAATGACATACCTTTTGAAAGCATTTTATAAAAGGACTATTGCAATAAAATCTAGGAATTTAAAATAGTAGAAAGGAGCAAGAGACATTTATTTGTTTCCAAAAACCTGTCTCCTCCAAAAAGAAATCAGGGAAGATTTGCAAGAGAGTATAAAAGGATGAGTCACCTGAAGTGATTCATTAATGTCAAGATATTAAAATAATGGTAAAAACTAAGAATAATATGCAGTCTGGGCTTCTCTGAGGTTTTTTTTTTTTTTAAAACATCCTCATTTTCCCTATCATGGAATCTGATAGATCTTCTCTAATATGAGTGAGGGAGCCTCATTTCACTGGTTGCCTGCATCTTTGAGGTTTAATTGATGTCAGTTAGAAAATAAGCATTTATTAAGCACTTATATGTGATAAGCGCTGTATCAAAGAAGTATACAAAGAAGGACAAAAATCTGTTCCCTGATCTTGTTTTTAAAGTACTTTGTAAACCTTATAGCTCTTTGAAAACCACATGATGATGATAATGATAATAAATTCTGAATTAGGATTCCTACCAAGAGAAAGAATAGACTAAGCATGCAAAATAGTCCCAGGTTCAAGGGGAGTCTTCATTAATTAATAACAAACACACTGACATATTATAAAATGACATGTATACAACTTTTTCAATTTTCATAAATATCACAGAGCATACACATATCTACCCAGGATTGATTTATAGGAAAACTTATAAGAAACTATCAATTGTGATAATAGGTGATGCAAAGATTTGATCTCAAGTGGCAGAAGATTTGAATACTTTCCTAGCTTTGTGTGTATTTGTGTTCTTTTCCAGTAGCTAATGATCTATTACTTTGACTGAGATATACCACTAATTAACCATACAACCAAGAACAAATCAATATTCCACTTGAAGAAAGATTTTTTGGGGAGGTGGTTAGTGGGTGTGAGGTGATCATATAACTTTGCCACTTTTTCTATGATTAAACTTTCTTAGATAAATAAGAAAACAAAGAAACTTCATTGTAATTTTAAAAAAGAAAATAAAACAATACCTCTCCAAGCCCTTCATTTTCTAAAATTATTTTATAGATACATGCAATTCAAGTCATAAATGTCTCATGTGACTCTATTACCTGGCATTGATCTCTCTCCTTATAGCAACAGATGAGGTTTCTGGCTGTGCTCACTACCCTGCTGCTATTATTGAGCCAAATAAAAGAAAAGTCTACACATTCAAGTAGCTTAAAATCTTGTTGTGAAGACAAGAAGTAGTTCCATATATAGGTAAATAATTAAGAAAAAATGTAGTGAAAAATTTAATTAGTGATCTAGGCCTGTGGTATCAAATAAAAACACACCCTTCTAGGTCACAGGACCTTGAGGGAAAACCAGAAAATAATACATGACAGTCAAATTGGACAATTACCACCATCATCTTTACCAACATCTCTCTTCAGACCTTGATGAGTACAGGCAAATAGCCTGAACCCTAAATGACTGGGAATGTGTCCTCCAAATTCCTAGACCCAAATCTAGCCATCACTGAAGGAAAAATCATTGTGTAAAGGAGTCCACTTAAGAACTTCTGCCCTATACACAAATCAAACTGATCAGATTTGATTTTTTTAATTAAAATTTTTTTTAAATCCTCATTGAAATTACTTGTGATTTTATCCCCAGAATTTCCATTTTTTGAATCTTCCACAATTTTCTCAGTTGACTTTCTCTGCAAAATATAAGACAATGGTATGTTTAGATCCCTTCTATCTGACCTCAATAAAAGCTGCTTTTCCAAAATCTAGATAGTTTTTCCATGCCTAATATTTCTTTATTATCCATCAAGAATCCAAAGTTACCATGATCATTGTGTTATGAGCTCTATGTCCTTTCTGCTTCAACAACCCAAACCTATTTTTTGGTTAGAATTAAGTCTAAATTTGAAGTTACTCTAGTATTTTCTTCTAACTTTTTGAGAATAATATAGATTATCAGCTAAAATCAAATATTTCCTAATCAGCTCTACTTTTAATAGAGAATTAGAACTGCATCAAATTTCCGTGGAGTTTAAGTCCTCTTTCACTACTCTTCTCTCCCTCCATTCCAATTTCATGATACTCTCATGATACTTCTTCCTTCTGGATGAGTTATCAGTCAGTTTCCTCCATATCATCTTGCTTATCTTTTTGATTTTTGCTGCAAATGTTTTGTATTGGAACTTTTTCACTCTAGTTCTTAAATTTCCATGTGGGAGTATACAGTGTTGCTTATTATTCTTTTCCCCCTAATTTATTCCTTTGGGGAAAAAATAAGGTTTACTTCCATTCCTTTATCCCAGTCATGTGCTTTATTTCAGAGAATTTATGTTACTTTGCTCTAAGGAGGTTATATTTACCTCCTTATGTTGAGATTTCTAGTTGATTTAATTATATTTTAAAATTTGAAGTATAGACTCTGAAACCATTAATATTGTTCCTTGACGTCCTCTTCCTGAATGTTGTTACATGTAAATTACTGGTCATATACTTTCTTTTATTTAACATGGCATCTCCATTCTGTTGTGTTTGGCTTATCCAGTAGGATGTATCACATAAGAGAAAGAGTGGTGTCCGATTGTGGAGAAACTTTATTGTCAGTCTAAGAATATGAACATTATTTTATAACAGTGATTTAAAGTACTCTGAGCAGAGGAATGAAATGACTACATCTGTATATAATGATTTGTCTGTCAGTAGTAAATTATTTGAAAACAAGATTTATTCCTTTTTTGGAGGTCTTTATATCCATGGTATGTTGCATATAAAAATGCTCAATAACATTTTAATTAAGTCAGTTGAAAGGAAGAGGAAAAGTTTCAGAAAGCCTATTGTATGGCTATTATTAAAATCCATGTGGTAAATGTGAGTCTGCATAAGAGTGATAGCAATGGAAGGTAGAGCACAGTGAAGAGATGATAAAGATATCATGAAATTAGAGCACACAGTGCTTCATAACTGGCTAGGAAAAGATAAGGAGAAATTATTCAAAGATAGTTAGTGTTTTGATCAGGGGAGCCTTGGTGAATAGTGAAAGAATCCCACTTTCTGAAAACCTTTAAAACGAGGTACAATTTTGGGGATGATTTTGGGTAGGGTTAAGATACAGATAATGGAAATAATTGAAGCCAATAACTACTAACCTACCCAATAACTTATTGCTTACTTCAAGTGAGTAAATCTGTATCAGACTGGATTTTTAACCTAAAGGGTTCAAGAGAATATGTTCAAGAGAAGACTAAGGGGAGACATTGTGCCTGTCTTCAAGTGTTTTTTCTATGTTCAACAAAATCTGTGTTTGCCCAGATATCCAAGGTCAGGTAACTCAAGTCACATTACAATACGGGTCATTTCTATATCATCTCTGACAAATAAATATTTAGATTCTACTTCGTGACTTGACATCTTGAAACAGTCAATTCATTATTACCTAAGCCACTCATTCCACATTTGGGACTTAAATTATGAAAAATATTTTTGTTGTTTCAAACCCAAATTCATAGCTCCTATCCACTACTCCATGTTATCTACTCTTAGACAAAACAAAATAATTTTATCATGTGACAACCATTCAAATACTTGAATCCAAGTCTAATTCTTCCTGAGTATTTTTCCCCTCTAGGCTAAGCATTTAGATCTCTTAAAATTCTTGCTGGACATGATTTTCAATCTCCTCGCCCACCATGTTGACATCCTGGTCACTTCCTTTTGGATGGATTCAACTTTGTCACTGCCCTTTTTACAATATAGTGTCATCATTGACTCAGCAACTAGTCATATATAGAACCAAAAACATGTTTAAAAAATAAAAATAAAAAGAGACTCCTCAGCTTGCCTTTGATTTTTGATTACTTATCTCTGTTATAGTAGGAGCACTTGCCACTCCGTTTATAGCAGAGGCTCAGGCTTTAGCTGCTTATCTGTTTTGGGGATTCTTCATCTACTTGTTTTCTGTTTTTATCCATGTGATCTACAATATAATTCTTTGAAAATACATGTTTCTCCATTACATGGAATTAAATAGGCTGCAGGCAAAGTTTTAATCTGGATTTAAAAAAAAATAAATGTTAGAAGTACAAAATAGGGGAGATATGGTTAAAATATGTTTTCTGAAAAAAAAATCTAAATTTTTGATATACTTAAAGTTTAAGAATTGATTTGTATTATTTGGTATCCAAAAAACTGATATGATCTTGGGCTTCATTGAAAAACAAAACTGCCAAGAATAATGATGTAGTAATCCCACTGTGTTTTACAACTGTGAAGTCAAATCACTTTTGGAGTACAGCTTTCAGTTGTAAGAACCACAACTGAAGAAGGGCATTGATAAAATAGAGAGGGTCCAGAGGAAGGTAACCAGGCTAGTAAAGGGCCTTAAGTTTCTGCTGTCCGATGACTGGTTGAAAAACTGAGCATGTTTCTCCTGAGAATGTTTAGCAATATACATCAGGGCAAAAGGGGTATAAGGCATGGGGGGTTTGCTAAAATGTTTGTATAACTATCTTTTGAGAGAGGGATTAAACTTATTTTATTTCACCCCAGACAACAGAACCAATTATATGGAAGAGAATTTAGATTATATTTCATGAAAACCACTTTTACAACTTGTACTATCCAAAAGTAGAATTTTCTGCCTCCCATAGTAATAGGTTCCCCTTTATTCTCAAATAGATGTTGAAGATCCATTTGTTTTGGAACTTAAAGAAAGGATTCTTTTTCAGATGATCATTGTTCTAGAGAGATACTGAGAGTTACCTGTTGTAATGCCAATCAAAGCAGCACACCTGAGTATTGCATCACTGAATAATTTTAAGGGTCTACTTACATAGTATGGTGAACTCTTTATTCAGCAATAAACTAATAAGTGTTCAATAAAGTAAAGCATAATATTCATGGGAACATCCTTAAGCAAAATTTATCATCTAATACATACATACATACATACATACATATATCTATATATCTGTATCATACCACTCAGTATGTCACATGGGTCATAGCATATAACATTACATCCCCAAAGTCAGAGGGTCCCAGGCTAGAGTCTGCCCTAGCATGACACATCCTTATGGAGTAGCAGAAAAAAACACACCTTCCACCCCTAGATTACTGTAAGAACAATCTGTCCAAGTAAAGTCTTCTCTCATCTTGACTCAAGGCTGACTTTTAAACCCCATGGCTCCTCATCCATTAACCAAACACTCCCAAGTCTTGCCTGGGTTCACAAGCCAGCAGCTTTCTGCTTCTGTTCCTTGTCTCAGCTCATGGGGACTATTCTACTCCAAACTCTTCCTGCTTCTGACTGACAGCAGGCTCCAAAGACTGCTGCCTGCAGCTTCTGTTTCTAGGAAAACCAATCTTAACAGAGCTATAACAATATTTATACACATTACCAGCACCATCATCTCAATTCACATTAACAACTCTTAAAAGGGGCTTAAGCTAAGCCTCCTTCCCATTGGTGGATCTCCACTCTTCAGCTCAATTCCCTCATATAGACCAATAGACAGAGCTTCTGTCTGAGAAATTAACACAGATCAGTTATGCACAGCAGCAGTCCTCATGTGTGCTGCCATGATTGGCATTACACCTGAGAAATGTTGGTCCTTCTGATGCTCAGAATCCAAATTAAGGACAGACCTCCTAATTAATGTTGAATTTTCCCAGGTACTCTTCTTTGCAACTGATATGCTTGTGGCGTCAAGCTCTGGAATACTGAGATACTTCTTAAATATATTCAAGAGTTATTGAAGAGAACCTATTCTAAACATCTACTATGAGGGAAAAATAAAGTAGATGAAGAATCTCTTTTGCATAGACTATGATATATAATAAATTATACATACATACATATATACATACATATACACTTACTCACATATATATGTATATATATGTGTATATATGTATGTATATATCTAAATATAAATATATATATGTATATATATGAATCTTGGATGGTTTGTACAAATAGACTGAAAAATCAAATATTAGTGAGTGCATTACATTCAGAAAATTGCAAAGTTCTAACAAGGACACTAAACTTCTTCCTGAAATAAAGGCCCCATATTTGTAATTCCAATATTCTTTAGAAGTTCTGTGTGGATGAGTTGTGGAGTACAATAGTTTCCAAAGAACTGAAGTTGAGAAAGGATCACTTAAAGGGAGATGGAGGCTGTAATACATTATGAATTTTGTGTTTAGGAGAATCAGTCTAAAAGATGTTATCACAGAATTGTATGATCCAGAATGAAACTTGAGTGGTTACATGGAAAGATCAAGATATAACTGCTGAATAATCTGAAAGCTTGTTTGGTTTACCATCCCAAGGGCTACTGGAACACATGTTGGGTGGACCATCTATGGCAAAAGTGTGGAAGAATATGAACATAAGCAGTGGTGTGCTACAGCCAACTTTAACTGAATTATGGGGCCTGATTGATTGCTAAATTTTTAGTGTAAACATTTCCTATCCCAGAAACTGGTCAACACTACAAATTAGGACTTAACCCTTTTATTCCTTGTCTAGACTTAAGGAATTACAAAAAATGGAAATAATTCTGATTAAATTTAAAAGCATGTCAAATACTTAAAGATTTTGCAGAAAGTCAGATGGTAAACATTTATCAGCCCATACTTCAACATGAATCACACAGGATAAACAGCCATGGATAGCTTCCATTCATTACCATTAGAGAGAATATAATTGGTGTAATATAAAAGTTTCATGGGAGTATACTCTTTCAGAACTATATTTTAGTTGATAACTCCATCCTATAAATCTGATTATTACCTATTTGATAAAATTTGTACTCTTGTGTCAAATCAGATAAATTGGAGTCCAGTGCCTATCACATAGTAGATGCTTAATAATTTCCCTTCCCCCACCCTAACCTTACATTGTGTGCACATCAGATGTTTATCTTGCTTCTTAACCACATTGTATGAATTGTGAGGCCATAGGTTTTATTGTTCGTTCCTTTTAAAGTTAATAACTTCATAATGGTTTCAAATATAGCTACTCAGAAATAGATTTAGCTTATGAAGTAGTTTCCCATACCCTGGAAGTCTTCAAAGAGACACTGGATAACCAATCAGAAGGGATTACTTGAAAAAAAACAAGCACTCCTTTCCAGCTCTGACCTTTAATGGTTTCTGTTCCAGTATCCCAGATTTCTCACTTTTAAAGTTCTCATATTTGATATGGGTAGACTGGACCTTATATATGTTATAGAATATTAAATTGGTCATATGCTCCCTTCCTTTGACACTTGGTCCTAGGAAGTACCAGAAACTCCAAGATATTTAACTTCCTAAGAAATGAAATTAGAAACTTATTTAGGAGCCCATTACAGACAATACTTTTTAAAAATGAAAAGCACGGTAAAAAGGACTAATGCAGGAAAAGTTGACTTCAATTGTGGATTCAGTTTTGCATTAAGAAAATTGAGGTACAATGTTTCGGGGGTACATGCAACTACAAAACAAAATGATGTAAGAAAAAGAAAAAGCAAAAATTTGAGAATTCAGATTTTTTTAAATTAACAAAACAAACTGAAACAATGAGACTTCATGGAGAAAGAACAAGATATTCTGTGCTTATGGAGTGTTAATCATAAATGATTCTTTCCTGCAAGCCTAGGACAGAATCAGGCTCAGTGAATACCATGACAACATATGACCTTGACCTGGTTTTCCAGCTGCCTGGGGAGTGTGAAGAGGTCAATGTGAAGAGGTCTCTAAAGGCATTGGTATTTTATAGATTCAACGATGAATTCATTTAGATTCACATGAATCTAGAGTTTCAATGACCAAGAATTGTGCACAAATGGGCTTGTTTGAAGAGCAAAGTGTCCGCTTTTCACATCCAATGACATCCAATAATCTAGGATGTTGATTTCTGATTGAGGAGAATCTGTGCACATTATGTTATATCTTAGGGCATTGATTAAGGAGAGATAATTTAAGAATTAATATATTATCTGATCAAAGATAAACCTAGGCATTATATTTAAAGAAATTAAAAAGGAAAAAATCTTCTTATGTCTTGTTATCAGAGGACAACGCAGAAATTGAAAGAATTCATCAATCATCTCCTGAAGGACAGTTCAAAACAAAAGTTCCTAGGAATATTATAACCAAAATTGAGAAAAAAGAAAAATACTGCAAGCAGCCAGAAAGAACCAGTTCAAATACCATGAAGACATAGTAGCACAATATTTATGATTTGCCAGTGTAAAGAATAGACAATGACATTCCAGAAGTAAAAGGAACTAGCATTACAACCAAGAAGTCTACTCAGGAAAGGGAAGCTGGGTGGTGCATTGGATAAAGCAGTGGACCTGAAGTTAGGAAGACCTGAGTTCAAATCCAGCCTCAGACACTTATCAGTTGTGTGACACTGGGCAAGTCGTTAACCCTGTTTGCCTCAGTTTCCTCATGTGTCAAATGAACTGGAGAAGGAAATAACCATTCTAGTATCTTTGTCAAGAAATTCACAAATGAGGTCACAAAGAATCTGACACAACTGAAACAAATGAACAAAACCCAACAAAACTGAGTATGGTCCTATATGGGAAAAAATGAATATTTAATGAAATAGAGAACTTCCAAACATTCCTGATGAAAAGACTACAGCTGAATTGAAATTTTGACATTCAAACTCAACTCCAGAGAAGCATAAAAGGTAAATATGAACAAAAAATCATAAGAGACTCAAAAAGTTTTAAACTGTTTACAGTACTACATGGGAAATGTATGTATATATATATATATATATATATATATATATATGTATATCCTAACAACTTTATCATTATTAGATAAATACATAGAGAATGTAAGTATGAGTCTATTCTGTTGGGACAATTTCAGAAAAAGAAGAGAAGAGTCAAAATATGCAATCACTGGGGAACACAGGAAAGAACAGGATGAATGGGTTGAAATATCCAAATAAAATACATTCATAAGGAACAGTGTATATGATAGATAACAAAATATGAGGAGGGAGCAAAAATTGCATTTCCTCTCATCTAAGTTGGTTCAAAGAGTGAACAATACCCTCACACAAACAGACACTGTCATGTATAGGAATTCATCTTACCCAGCAGCGAAATAGGAGGGGAAAGGGTTAAGAGAAAAGGTGTGGTAGTGGTTAAAAAAGAAGTCAGATTAAGGGAATTAGTGATAAAAAAAACTGAACAGATTATTGAGAATGGGACAGGGTAAAAAGTGAGAAGGCTAAATTGAAGAGAATAGGATGGAGAGAAGTAGCAATGATAATTGTGAGTGCAATTGGATGAAGTTACCCATAAAACAGAAGGAGATGACAGAATAGATTAAAAGCTAAAATCTAGCAGTATGTTGCTCATAAAATACACACAAGATACACAGTAAAAGTAAGGGACTAGAGTGAAATCTGTCATGATTCAGCTGAAGTAAAAAAGTCACAGTAACAATCATGATATCAAAAAGTAGAACCAATTTAAAGAGATTCTTAGGGCAACTACATTTTGCTTTAAAAGTACCATAATCAATGAAGTAATATCAATACTGAATATAAATACACCAAATCACATAGCATATAAATTTTTGAATTCTTGAGAAATTAAATGAGAATAGGGGAAGTAGTAAAATTATATTTATGGGGCATCTCAATTTACCATTCTCAGAACTAGATAAACCTCAACATGAAATAAATAAATAAATAATTAAGATGAACATAATTAGAGAAATGTTAGATATGATAAATATCTACAGAAAATTAAATTGGAATAGAAAGGACCATACCTTTTCTCAGATATATATGGCACAATCTCAAAAATCAAACATATATTAGGATATAAAAATTTATATGTATATATATGTATATATATGTATATATATGTTTATATATGTATATATAAATTTTTATATTTTATACACACATATATACATAGAAATGCAGAAAAGCTGAAGTATTATATGTACATTTTCAGGGCATAGTATAATTTTATGACAGTTTAAATATCCTTGGAAGTACAGAATAAACACTTGATTGGAAATTAGATAACTTAATTTTTTAAATGAATGTGACAACGAACAAATTTTAGAAAAAAAATAGTACTTGCATTAAAGATAAAGACACTAAAGAGACAACATACCAAAATTTGTACAATGGAGACAAATCAACACATAGGAAATATGTATTTCTCTTAATGATTACATCAGAAAAGGAAAGAATGAACAAATAAATTACTTGGGCATGTAATTAAAAAATTAGACAAAGAAAAAAATAAAAAAAATCTCCAATTAAATACCAACATTGAAATCCTGAAAGTCACAGGAGAGATTAATAAGGTTGAAAATCAAAAAGCTGTGTAACTGATGAATAAAAGTGACTTGATTTTATGGGGAAAAACAGATAAATCCCTGGCTAAATTAATTAAAAATTTTAAAAAAAGAAAACTAAATTACTAGTCTCAAAAACTTAGACTGAATGCAAGCCAATGAAGATGAAATTAAAGCAATTAGGAACAATTTTATGTACTTAAAACTGAGAATCTAAATGAAATTAATGAATATTTACAAAAATTTGAAGTATGTATATTAACAGATAAGAAAATAGAATACTTAAATGATCTTATTATAGAAAAATAAATTAAATAAAACATAAGTAACCTTTCTAAGGAAAAATAAACCAGGAACAGAAAGATTTCCAAGAAAAATTTACCAAACATTATAAAAAATGGATTCCAATATTATATAAACTATTTGGAAAAATAGGTAAAGACTTAGTTCTACTAATTGGCTTCTGTAATGCAAATATGATGTAGATTCCTAAAGTAGGGAGAGCCTAAATAAATAAAGAAAATTATAGAAATATTTCTCTAATGAATATTGTTGTAAAAAAAAACCCCACTACCTTTGTACTATCAATGTAGAGTTGGTTAAATTTAAGATAAAAATGTAAGCATGATTGTCCATATCAATGACAAAAAGCAAAACTCACATTATTTTATCAATAGATGCAGAAAAAAGCTTTTGGCAAAATACAACACTCATTCCCGTATTTAAAAATCACTTAGAGTTCATCGCAATAAATAGAGCTTTTCTTAAAATTACAAATATAAAAACAAGAACAAGCATTATTTGCAATGAAGATAAAATAAAAGCATTTCCAATATAATCAGAGGTAAACAAAGATTTCCAGTCTCACTAAATATACAAGAAAAGAAAAAAATGAAATTGAAGAATTATGCATAAGGCATGAGGAAACAGCTATCACTCTGCACACATTATGGTAAACAGATAATCCTAGAGAGTCAACTAAAAAACAATTAACAATGTTGGCAAAGTTCCAGAATATATCTAGAAAACATATATCATTAGGCTTTATCCATATTATCAATAAAACTGCTGAATTAGAGATAAATTTTATTAAAAATATCTGCAGACTGTAAAGAAAAACCCCACATACTTGGGAGCCTATCTGACTAGCTATATACAGGAATTATGTGAATTACAAAGAATACAAGCACTTCATTCAAATAAAGGTATATGTGAACAATTGGAAAAACATTGTTTGCTTGTTGAAAGACCATTCCAACATAATTAAAAAAGACAATACTATCTAAATTAATTTTCTTAATCAGTTCCATGTCAAGGAAACTAATAAAAAATATTTTTGTAGAGACAGAAGAGGAAGGTCAAGCATAGCAAGGGAATCAATGAGGACAAAAAGTGAAAAAAGTAGCTAGCTTGCCAGATGTCAAACTATATCTCAAAGTGGTAAGCATGAAAACCATATAGCACTGGTTAAGGAACAAAGTGGTTAATCAGTAAACTAAATCAGGCATACAATATATAGAACTAAATTACCATGGTTATCATGATAAATAAACCCAACTTTTGGGATAGGAACTTACTGTTTGGATTAAAAACAACTGCTGGAAAAACTGTAAAGCATTCTGGAAGAAAAGATGTGAAGGATAATATTTCATACTGCATATGACTGTATGCTTAAAATGAGAATTGATTCAGATATAAAGAGCAGTATAAGAAAATTAAGGGGTTATAGAAAAAACATGTGTCAGATTGATGGATAAAGGAAGGATAAACAAGAAAGACAAAGAAGATCACAGGAAGTAAGATGGATAATTTTGATTACATGGAACAGTTTTTGCAAACCAATGCTGCCAAAATGAGAAAGAAAAAAGAAAACTAAGAATACATTTTCAACAAATTTCTTTCATGCAGTTGTAATTTCTTAAATATTTAGAGAGCTAAGCCAAATTAAAAAAATAATAGCTTATCCCAGCTGAAAAAAAATGAAGTATATGTACAAGTAGTTTTCAGAAGAGGACATAAAAGTTATCAATTGCTCTATGAAAAATTACCGTAAATTGTTAGTAAAGAAGTGAACATTAAAACAACTGTGAAGAACTACCTCACACCCATCAGATTAGAGAAGATAACAGAAAAGAAAGTAACAAATGATGGAGGGGATTTGGAAAAATATGTGCATTAATGTACTATTGCTGGAGCTGTGAACTGGATCGATCATTTTTGATAACAATTTGGAACTATCCTCCAAGAGTTATAAAAAATGGACCTAGCAATACCATTACAAAGTCTGTATCCCCTAAAGATAAATAATAACAGATAAAGAACAAGAACATATATGTACAAAATATTTATAAAAAACCTTTTTGCGGTGACAAAGAATTGGAAATCAAGAGGACACCCATCATTTAAGGAATAGTTAAATGCATTGTGGAATACGATTGAGATATAATACTATTGTACTATAATATATTTCCAAGAGTGCCAGGCCTAGAGGCCTGTGTGGGCTACCCAAGTCTTCTTACCTCACCTCCGAGGTCTTTGGTTGGCCAAAACCGGATGCTCATATGAGAGAAAGGACGTTTCAGAGTTGAACAAGGGTTGAGCTTTATTACAGGGTCTCGGTTACAAGTGCAGGGGGATCTTCCTTAGGAGGAAGAGGGGGAGATTTCCTAAGGAGGCTAGGATCTTAAGGGATTGGAAGTAGAAGTACAAGTGGGGAGAGAGGGGGAGGGGAGAGAGGAAAGAAGAGAAGCGGAGCCTACTGTCCTCTTGGCTCCTCATGTGCTAAGAGAGCTTTCAGGCTTCCTCAATCCTACTTAACCTTCAGCCACACAGTTTGCATCTGAATACCGTGCTGTTAGATAACAATAGTATGCCCAGATCCGGGATGACCTCGAGGGCAGGGAGACTCCACCCATCACGTGTCTCCCAGGGAGAGGCGGAAATACCCGAGCTAGCCGAGCTAGCTCAGTCTGACCTTCTCGAATCCCCGCTGTTCATGGAGGGCCTCGTAAGACTCTAAGATTTAGAAGTCCCACTTTTACCCGCCCGAGACCGTCCACACGGATTTGAACTTCCAATCCCAACACAAGAGGGTGGTTTTAGGGGAGGAAACAGATTTGTATGAGCTGATGATAAAGGATGTGAGAGGAATGAGGAGAATATTTCTCACAGCAACAGTAATATTGTAATAATGCTCAACTATGAAGACTTCACTATTCTGATCAATATAATGATTCATGTCAATTCCAAAGTACTCATGATGAAAAATACCATTAATTTCCAAAGAGTAAACTGATGAATTCCAAGTGCTGATGGAAGCATGTTTTCTTTCCTTCCACTTACTTTTGTGGAGTTTTTTTTGTTTGTTTGTTTTTTTGCCATGTGGCTACAGTTTTGTATGAATTTCTATGTATGATGGGTATCACATTTTTTCTCACTTGATGTGAGAGGGGATTGAAGGAAGAAGGCAATTTGAAACTGAAAATAAGTTTTAAAAATAAATTTGATTTAATTTTAATGTAGTCTCATTTTAGATGAGTATCTACTCATATTTGAGTGGATATAATATTTATCTTCTTCCCCCAAAATACTTTTATATATGCCCCAAGTTAATATAATTAAGATACAAAGTTAATTCTGTTAAAAAAAAATATTGACATTATTCTCAACTGAGGCATAAAACTTGTCAAAAGTGTTGACTGTTAAGGCAGTACTACATAATGGCCAATTTGATGAATGATTTCTAATAGTGAAGCTTTTCAGATATTTCCGTGTTTGAAGACATTGAATTTGCATCAATAATCAAGTTGAAAAGGACACTTTTAATGAAATCCATGATTTCTCAAGATCTCTGCCTAATAATCTCTACAGGGAGACTAAATGAATAATAAATAAGTATTGCCCATGTTGACATGCATTTGAATGTATTGTTTTGTCAATATTTGTGTTTATTAAATATTATATTTGTATAATACATAACACTTACATAATACATATTACTTACATAAGTGTTACTTATAACACTTAAAAGCAGTGTGTTATAGTGGATAGAGAACTATCCTTAGAAAGGCACATAACTGTGTTCAAATACTGGCCCTGGAATATGTCAGGTTTATGATCTTTGAAAAGTTGCTGAACTGTTCAGTACTCCAGGCAACCCTTCAGGATTATTAATTGTAGAGCAAATATTAATTTGCATCAGAAGGAACTTCCTCTCTCAGAATTCTCAATTAAAATTAAACTATAAATCTAGTCCAAAAATCCTTCTATTTCTCACACAGACCCCATAAATGGAGAATTATTTGAACCCAGAATTGAGTAAAAGGAAGAAAATCACTTGGACATAGTAAATTGGGTCATACTTTTAATCATCTCAAAATGCTCTCTAAGATATTCTTTTCTTTTTACAACATATATGTGCTCCTATGGTTACTGTTTGATTGAAAATATTGCAGCACTACAATCATGAAAGAATCAAAGATCTATTTGACACAGGTCATTGGATAGTGAGTGAAATTTAATTGTATCCTATTGCTGATTGTGCCATTAAGAAAAAAAAGTGAAGTAAAGGATATCATTCAGGAAATTACAACTAGACAAGTTCTATCGAAAAATCTAGATATATCAAATGGACAACATAAATGGTTCAGCTAACCATGACATGTAAAACCACCATGGAAATCCAACCTCTTACATATTGGGTAGATTTTTGGTATAAGAAATTTGGGATTTTATATAGAAGTGTGGGTGTGGTTATATGTATCCATGTATACATATACATACTATATATAATAAATTTTTATATTATATATATGTATACACACCTAAATACATATATAACACACATATACATACAAACTTACACAGATTAAGAGGTGGTGGTGATGATGATGATGATAACTAGCACTAAATAATTCCTACTATGTTCAAGGAAATATGAGAAGAATTTTACAAATATCTCACTAGATCATTCCAACAGCCTTGGGAGTTAGGTTCAATTATTAGGGTCATTTTTGAGATGAAGGAAGTGAGACAGGAATTAAATGACTTTCCCAGGGTTATAGTGCTAAAAAATGTCTGTGCATGCATGGATTGCTGTTTCAGATACATTCCATAAAGCAAGAAAGAATATTGAGGAAGGCAGAGCCAAGATGGCGAAGTAGAAAGACACACATACACATAGCTCCAAACCCACAAACCACAGAACGGCTAGAGGGGACTAACCCAGGGCGAATTCTGCACCCAGAGACCACGGAATGTTGGAGCGAGGGAGATTTCTGTTCCGGAGAGACCTGCAAACCTCTCGCAGGGGGTCCTTCGCGCTTTGGACTGGGCGCCGGGATGGGAAGCAGAGGGCAGCCCTGCCGCGGCCATGACACCGTGAGGAAAAGATCCGAGAGGGCTATGGGGACGGGATCTCCAGCGGCCACGCGGGTCCCCCCACCCACAGAGGGACCTGCAAACCTCTTGCAAAAGGTCCGTCGCGCTGCAGACGCGGAGCCCAGCCTGGACCTGCGGTGGCGGCCTCGGCGCCGAGAGGTACAGATGCGAGAAGGCTCCAGAGACGGGATCTCCAGCGGCGGCACTAGCCCCCCCACCAACAGGTGGCTGACGGGGATAGGTGAGAGAGTGTCTTTGGCGGGTCAAGAGGGGAGTGGGGTGCCCCCATGGCTCGGGCCCCCCCAGGAGATAGAAGCTAAGAGGCGGCTACAGACAGGGGCTCCCCAAACGGGCAGGACCTGGATCCATTGTGGATGGTCTGTGCATAAACCCCCTGAGGGAACTGAGCCAGAGAGGCGGCCCTGCCCCTGACCACCTGGACTTAATTCTCACACTGAATAGCAGCCCTGCCCCCGCCAAAAACCCTAAGGCGGGAAGCAGCATTTGAATCTCAGTCCCCAAACGCTGGCTGGGAGGACCAGGAGGCGAGGTGGGTGTGAGGAGAACATTCAGAGGTCAGGTCACTGGTTGGGAAGAATGCCAAGAAAAGGGAAAAGAAATAAAACTATTGAAGGGCACTTTATCGGAGAAAAGACACCTCCTCCCTTCCTTTCTGATGGGGAGGAACAATGCTTGCCATCAGGCAAAGACACAGAAATCGAGGATTCTGTGTCCCAGCCCACCCAATGGGCTCGGGCCATGGAAGAGCTCAAGAGGAATTTTGAAAATCAAGTTAGAAAGGTGGAGGAAAGACTGGGAAGGGAAATGAGACGGATGAGGGAGAAGCATGAAAAGCAGATCAGCTCCCTGCTAAAGGAGAACCAAAAAAATCTTGAAGAAATTGGCACCTTGAGAACTAGCCTAACTCAGCTGGCAAGGGAGGTGCAAGGGGCCAATGAGGAGAAGAATGCTTTCAAAAGCAGAATTAACCAAATGGAAAAGGAGATTCAAAAGCTCACTGAAGAAAATAGATGTTTCAAAACTGGAATGGTACAGATGGACGCTAAGGACTTTATGAGAAAGACAGATATCTCAGAACATACCGCGCAGATTCGAAAATTAGAAGATAATGTGAAATATCTTATTGGAAAAACAACTGACCTGGAAAACGGAATCAGGAGAGACAATGTAAAAATTCTGGGACTACCTGAAAACCATGATCAAAAGAAGAGCCTAGACATCATCTTCCATGAAATTATCAAGGAAAACTGCCCTGAGATTCTAGAACCAGAAGGCAAAATAAATATTCAAGGAATCCGCAGAACACCGCATGAAAGAGATCCAAAAAGAGAAACTCCCAGGAGCATTGTGGCCAAATTACAGAATTCCCAGGTGAAAGAGAAAATATTGCAAGCAGCTAGAAAGAAACAATTCAAGTATTGTGGAAATACAATCAGGATAGCACAAGATCTGGCCCCCTCTACATTGAGAGACAGAAGGGAATGGAATAGGATATTCCAGAAGTCAAAGGAACTAGGAATGAAGCCAAGAATCACCTACCCAGCAAAACTGAGTATAATACTTCAGGAGAAAAAATGGTCTTTCAATGAAATAGAGGACTTTCAAATTTTCCTGATGAAAAGACCAGAGCTGGAAAGAAAATTTGACTTTCAAACACAAGAATGAAGAGAACCATGAAAAGGTGAACAGCAAAGAGAAGTCATAAGGGACTTACTAAAGTTGAACTGTTTACATTCCTACATGGAAAGACAATATTTGTAACTCTTGAAACATTTCAGTATCTGGGTACTGGGTGGGAGCACACACACACACACATGCACACACGCACACATACATAGAGACAGAGTGCACAGAGTGAATTGAAGAGGATGGGATCATATCTTAAAAAAAAAATGAAATCAAGCAGTGAGAGAGAAATATTGGGAGGAGAAAGGCAGAAGTTATATGGGGCAAATTTTCTCTCATAAAAGAGGCAAGCAAAAGACTTATTAGTGGTTGGATAAAGAGGGGAGGCAAGAGAAAAAACATGAGGTCTACTCTCATCACAATCCACTAAAGGAAAGAATATAATGCACACTCATTTTGATAGGAAAACCTATCTCATAATACAGGAGAGTGGGAGACAGGGGCACAAGCAGGTTGGGGGGGAGGATAGAGGGGAGGGCATGGGGAGGAGAATGCAATAAGAGGTCGACACTCATGGGGAGGGAAAGGACCATAAGAAAATAGAAGTAATGGGGGACAGGATAGGATGGAGGGAAATATAGTTAGTCCTATACAACACAACTAGTATGGAAATCATTTGCAAAACTAAACAGATATGGCCTATATTGAATTGCCTGTCTTCTAAGGGGAAGGGGTGGAGAGGGAGGGAGCTAAAGAAGTTGGAACTCAAAGTGTTAGGACCAAATGTAATGTTCTTACCACTGGGTACCAAGAAATACAGGTTAAGGGGTCAAGAAAGCTATCTGGCCCTACAGGACAAAAGAGAAGAAAGAGACAAGGGCAGGGAGGGAGGATAGAGGAGAGAGCAGATAGGTCACAGGGGCAATTTGAAAGCTTGGGTCTGGGGGGGGAGGGGATAAAAGGGGAGAAAATTTGTAACCCAAAATTGTGTGAAAATAAATGTTAAAAGTTAAATAAAAAAAAAAAGGAAAAAAAAACTAAAAAAAAAAATTGAAATAAACTTGGAAATAAAAGACTTATCTCTCCCCTATTATTTTGAAGATTTCTTTGAAATGCTTTAGCATCCAAAATATGTGGTGGAGATGAAGTACTAATTGTACTATAATGACAATCTCTTAGGTTTTTCCATAATTGAGGAAAAGAATTATCCAAAGGTAAAAAAAGAGAAAATGTAATTTTCATTGATTTCTACAAATTCAGACAGATAGAACATAGGGAAGTAAGGAAGATCATAGAAGCTTTCAAATAGCATCTATCTAACCTTGATTCTGATTTGCTTTTCTTTCAGCAATCATGTTTTGCCTTTGACAACTATAGTTTTAAGACTTGGGCTTCTCTTGAATTTCTGTGCCTTGTTCATTTAACTTTTCATGTATATTTTTACTATTTCTTTATTAATAGTACTTGTTAAGTGACTAGAGTAACATGAAAATATTGGAGAAATTCCTTGCCTTTGTAAAGAATTGTCATTATTAGGAGTTGCACATGAGAAAAAGATCCAAATAAATTACAAATCCTCTAGAATAATTAATACATTTCCATTAGCAAAATCAAAAAGTGGTCAAACATGATTTCACGGAAACTTTGCTTTTCAAAGATCACACTATTATCAAGATTCTAAAAGAACCTCTATCTTCTCACTATCTGTAAACATTAAGGTGTCTTGACAAAACTGAGTAGTCATTTCCTCTTAAAAATAGGAGGGATTTCCATCATGTGTGAGCCAAGTACACTAACTAATAAGAAAGAGAGGTAGAACAATGGTGAGAAAAATCTTTGGGAACATTTTTTTGGCTCTTTACAGTAGTCTCATCCCCTCAGATTAGATGTGTCTGGATTTTTGATTCCAAATCAGATATGGGCCTCTCTGAAGTCTTCTTGTTCATAATTTCATATAGCACAATTGTATTCTCTTTTATTCAAATACCCCAACTTGTTCAACCATTACTCAATTGATAGTCATCCTCTTTATTTCTAGTTCTTGGCCACCACAAAAAAAGAGCCACTACAAATACTTTTGTATATGTGGGTTCTTTTCCCACCTTTATGATCTCTTTGGGATACAGTCCTACAAGTGATATTGTTGAGTCGAAGGGTGTGTATATCTTTCTAGCTCAGGGTTTCTCTTTAGCAATTATTTTGATACCCTTATTTTTCCATTAAATATAATGGTGAATGAATACTATACTTGTACTTCTTTTTACTTCTTCCTCATTTTAATGACTGCAATTCTTTTAATTTTCTTGATACTATCAATTTATTCATGAAAAATCCTCTTTTTGCTTCAGGGGTAAGTCTCTAGTAGTTGCTACTCTTTTATTTTATGTCTTGGGACTTTATTCTAGATTACTTCAAAAAAAAAGGATATTCTTCTGTGACCTCTCTGAGGACAGAGATGGGGTTACTCTCAAGGGACCTTTTAGCCTTTTTTGTTTTGTTTTGTCCCTAAATAAATAACAAATATCAGAAGAAGAGTATCCATATTGAAATGGTGCCCTGAAAAATGTGGCTGCACAGAGACTATAGAATATGTGAAAGGCATGAAAATCTCATCAAATATTATAGTCAGTATTAGTACCATATTGTCAAATTTAAAGTATCCATCTCTACAGAAGGATATGTTGTATGGAATGTGTGTAACTGAGTATATTTGGCTCTATAATTCAGGAAACCCTGGATTCATAGACTACTTTTCCAACTAGCTGTGTGTCTTAAACCAAGTCACTTACCCTCTCTAAGATTGTTTATATCTGTACAAGGTAAGTAATAGATGATACACCTAAATCACAGAGTTATTCTGAGACTCAGATGACAATACCAATAGAATGCTTTGCATCACAAATCAATAATTTATTTGTTATTGACCTGTCATGTCAAAACATATGGTGAAAAAATAGAGGAAAATAATTTGTAAAAATAATTGTAAGGCTGGTACACAGTGATTAGTGATTATGTTTATAGTGAATAAAGATCTAGCAGAATTGATATTAAAAGTGTTTGTTGATAAAAGTTTTGCTTAGCTCATAGCATTATTTCAACTGAAACCCAATTCTACAAATGCAGTTTTTAATTAATTTGAGCACCAAGTGCTATGACAGATGCCAAGGAAGCTGTCGTTATCCTCAGAACATTAAAATGAATCAAGTTGAACATTCCTCAACGCTTAGGGAAATTGATGAATCTTTTGCTTTCTTAGGATAGAGGATACATTTTGCAATGTGGAAATGGAAACTGCAGTGGTACTCATAAAAGAAATCAGAACAAAAACTCTGGTCTTTCTTTCCTAGATGAGCAACAGGGGCGGGGGTAATCTCAGTGCTTTTTAATGTCATAAATGGCACTCAGCAGATGATTGCTGTCACCATGGTGACTGGTGGAGGACCAGTGGGCTGAAGATCTATTCCAGTAAGTTGTTAGGGCAGAACTATGACATGCCTCCCTACCTGTTCTTGTTTAACAGCCACTTCCCACAGTGTGACAATGAAAATGAATGCACAACCTGCCTTTTGAGACCACAGAGCCATTTTCAACAAGAGATCAGTAGCCTGTAGAAGGGGGGATATTATGTGGAAAATGTGCAAGTATCATACTTCTAAAGTAAATGGACTCATCTTATTCCATACAGTTATGAAAAGATAATTGGAGTCTAAAATGTGAGGAATAATGGAAGGTTGTTGTTATATTCTGAAATGGCTGAACTGGATTTTGTACTGCACAATGATAACATGTTTTCTTTTGGAAGCTTTTTGTTAAAAGTTTTCTTATAAAATTAAATATGCCTAGAGTAGGGGATGTTAGAAATAATGTGTTCCCTCTGAACTGTCCAAAAGACAACTTCTGTAATATTCCCAGAGAAGTTGCTAATACAAAAGCAAATGGTATTTTAATGTTACAGGATGTATGTTTGATTTCAGGACAGAAGACACACCAGGAAAACTTTGTCATGGCCACTACAGTCTTGATATCTTACCTTCCTGACCTTCTTGCCCCAAAGTCAGTATCCAGGCTATTACCCTCAGGAATTAAAACTCTATAAGAATCAAGTGTAGATAGAATCTGAGGTGCAAAATTATCTCAGAAGACCTTCAGTTCAATCCAAACCTACAGCATGCCCAAGTAAAAGGCATTTAGTTTCTGCTTGATGATTCAACATGATGAGGAAGTTCCCACCTTCCCCTTCTACACTAACTCCCACCCTATTGATGTGGGAGTTTTGATTTTAAGGTAGCTTCACTGGTATCCTTAAAGTTTCAACAAAAATCTTACTTTCTTGTAAAAGCCTTTCCTGGTCCCCTTCAATACTAACACTTACTTCTGAGATTACTTCTAATTCACCTTCTCTATATCTTCTATGTACATCTTGTTTGTAGGTTGTTTTCCTCTTTTAGAATACAAATTCCTTGGAATCAAGGACTGTTTTTTCCTTATCTCCAGTGCTTAGCACAGAGATCAGCGTAAGACTTAAAAGATCCTTTTGTTACTTAATTTATTCAAGAAATGTTTTCTAAAGGCAATAGACTGTCCACTTTTTGTTACATATGGAAACACTAAATGTACTTTCCATTCCAATGAAGAGAATTAATAAAGCTAACGAAGCATGAAACTGTTAAGTATGGGATTAAGTTTGTCTTGGGTCTGAAGCATTCAAATATTTTTCCAAAGAGGAGAAAAAGTAAGGAGCAATTGCATGATACCTCTCCAATCACTTAAGAAGGGTAGAAGAGCCAATGAGAGTTCTTTAGTCCACCAGAAAAAGAGAAATACAACAGTGAGAACATGTAATCTCTTCTCTTCATAGAAGGGAAGAGAGAAAATTCTCCTCTCCAGTATTCAATTAAGTGAGAGAAGTCAGAGTTAAGAAACAATGTCAGAAGAGCTGTGCTCTGATATCTTGCCAAATTTAAATCTGTCAATCATACAGGACCCAGATCTATTCCTCAGATTTCCTCTTTCAGGATTAAAACTATAAGCATAAAACAGTATTGTAAACTACTGTTCTTTTCCTTGTCCCTGAGGTTGTTATTCCTTTGCCATGGCTACTTTTTCTAGAAGTAGTCAAAAGAGCACAGGCAATACAACAGTTTCCAAGTCACACTTGATTCATGAAATCAAATAAGGCCAGTCATTTATGGCTGGTTCAGTGGTTCTTGTCTGATTACTCGATTCTTCCTCACATCATTCAGACTCGTGTTCAAAAGAATTCTGTGTGTGTGTGTGTGTGTGTGTGTGTGTGTGTGTGTGTATAGTTACTTTATTTGTTGTCTGAACACTGGAGAAAATCTCCATTTTTTGTCCATTGTTAGCTCATTACTTATGGAGAAGGACCCAGAGGAAATCTCTGTCAAGGATTGGATTCTATCATTCTGCTCTCTCTTCTTTACCATTTTGTTTAAATTTCTCATGGTTTAGAAGTATGACACATACTATGTCCCTTCCACTATACTTGGCTTTAGAATTTATGGGCATAAACCACCTCAGACAAATAGTTTTAATCATCAGCTAAGATAAATGTTGATAACTTCCCTTAATATGAACAAATTCATATATTTTCCATTCAACGTTTTCTGATATCTGAATATGTGACACTGAGCTCTAAGTCTTTGCCATGGTACAAGTCAGTTTTGAATCAAGTAGGAGTAGCCCTATTTATAATAGAAAGCTCTCACTTTACCCTAAGGAACATGACTCTTTGGGGGTCAAGTTCATCTGAATCTTGGTAAAGAAAGGTTGAGTTGTTATGTCCTCCCCTCCCATACCCCAAATACTAGGCATTAAAAAATAACTAGGCTTTAGCTGATATATTATGGCTTTTCTAAGGACAGCTGAGCAGACATACTTCTTTAAAGGTGCTGAGTCAGACCATCTGGTCAGGGTCAGTGTGGTCAAACTATTGAAAAAAATACAAGCAAAGGTGGACCTAGGGCAGAAAATAACCGCATAAACTGATGCTTTGATGAAGAAAGATCTCAGCATTTTTTAAAAGCTTTTTAAACTTTGTAAAGTCCAAAGCTGCTGGTTTGTCTCTGGCTCTTGGAGCATAATTCCCCTGTTCTAAGGGGGCCCTCCTAACATATTAGACAGATACTATAACTTGTGCTTTTCTTTCAGATAGTTATAAATATTTTCCTACAAGGAGGGACTTTATCTTAAGTTTTCTCTCTATGTAATATTTTCTCCTTCTTTCCACATTTGAATCAGTGGTCATAGTGAAGGTTATGTTTATCTCCTTTGCTGACGACAGGGTCCTAGGAGAGATCATTGATGACTCACACAGAGTTCTCTTTGCCTTTCATGCTAAGCACTTGAAGCCCTAGTTATTGAAAATTTTTTCTTACATCAAGTTTAATTTTTTTCTCTTTATTACTTTGACCCTTTGTTTATAGTTTTCCACTTTGTTTGCTTTCTCTTCTATGTGAGAACTCTTTAAATATCTAAAATCTCTATCTCCACAAAATTTTGTCTTCTTTGAGTTAAACAGCCCTAGATTCTTCAGCAGCTCCTTGTATGAAAAGCTTTCATTTCCCCTCACTTTCCTGGTTGCCCATCCCTGGACATATCCAAGCTTGGCTTTCCTAAAATTAAGGACTCTGACTTGAAGGCAATAATCTAGATATCATTTGGCCAAGACAGAATTTATTGATGCTGCATTCTCTATTCAGAAGAATGTGTTTCTATTAATACAACCTTAGATTAGATCAGTTTTTGTTGGTAATATATAGCTAATATCTTCGATATGTAGTCAAATGAACTATTGTGTAAACATGCCATCTCCTCTATCCTTTACCAGTTTAGAGAGGAGGAGGAAGAGCATTCCTGTTTAAATACAGAGTTCCAAGATGAGACTTGTTCTTTATTAATTACAGCAAGGAAGTAATGCTGTACCATAAGAGTACTTGCAAGAGGGTAAAATGTAAGAAGACTTGGAAAGGTAGAAAAAAGGACGGATAGTGAAAAATTTTACAAGCCTAATCAAGGGTATTCTTTTTGATACTTGTGACAATAGGGAGTCATAGGAGTTTATTGAGCAGGAGAAAAATCACTTTGGGAAGATGACTTTGGTAGCTGAGTGGAGGATAGACTGGAAGGGGGCATATTTGAGTCAGGGAGAAACAACAGAGGCTATTTAAATAATCCAGATAAGGGGCAACAGGGGCTTATATATGCCTAGTAACAGTTTCAGAAGAAAGAAGGTGCATGCATGAGAGATGTTTAAAAAAATTAGGAAAATGTGACAAGAGATTATTACATTTGAGAAGTGAGAGAGTGAGGAGATTTGTGAGAACAAATGAGGTTTGTTAAAGTTGTGAGCTTGGATGACTGTTGGATAATGGTGCTCTGAAGAGTAATTAGGAAGTCCAGAAGAGGAGAGAGAGATAATAAATTTTGTTTTGGATATGTTGCATTTGAGATATCACCAGAAAGAATTGCTAACATTAGATATGATATACTCATCTCACTTTTTCCTCGATCTTCTATACATACTCCATAGTAGTCAGCTTATGTTTGCCTTGCTTTGCTGTTCTCTTTTTCATTCTCTGACTTTCCATTTCATTTTTCTTCTTTCTTATCCTTATTATTGTGCTCTTATCTATCAATGGTCACACAAAGGCATGGAAAAATTAAAAGAGTCCAGGTAAATTACTTGACCTGGGAAACACAGTCTTTCACTTTCCACAGTCTGTACTTTGGACAGTTTATCATCTCTCAATCTATTTGGAGACTTATACTCTTCTTTCTTGCATGGATTATAAAAGAAGTTCCCTTGGTGATATAGAGCTAATTAAAAAGATCCTCACGATTCTTGACCACTGGAATGGGCAAAATGCGATTTTTACCCTAAGAAATTATCTTAATTAATTGAACTATGGGTAATTCAGCTCTTTCTAACCTAGAAATTATGATGCTTCCTCCTCTATACTTTGTCCTTTTTTTTTTACTTTGATAGTTAATGGAAAAAAAAAAACTTCTTAATTCCCCCATACTGGTCTTGTGCTCATGAATTATTGTAAAGGGTATGTCAATATTTCCTACAGAATCTCCTATCATCCAGATAGCTCATAGTTAGAAAGATTGCTTGGCAACTTTCCCCTTGCACTAGGCATTCTCTTAATTAGCAGTACAAATGTGTTGCTGTGTAAAATTAATTAGAAACTAAGCTGACAGCTTGGTATGTAGGGATTTTTTTTGAAGTAGGTTATCTGAGGAACTTATGTTACATGTGCATAATATCTCAGCTTTCTAGTCAATATTCTTGTTGAGATAGTATGGGCAAAACACAATAAGGACTAAGGTTCTGAACTTTCTGGGAGGAAGTCTTAGATATATACTGAATAAAATAGTAAAGAAAAAATAGAAGCACTAAAATAAGGGATTGTAACCCAATGATAGAGAGAAAAGGTGGACAAGAGAAGTTGAAGAGTGAAAAAGAGTTAGTCAGACATTCTCTCAGCCAAGATGGGGGATGAATTTGAAATTTAAGAAAGACAAATCACAGAATGTTAGGATATGAAATGAACAGAGAGATCAATTAATCAAATATCCCCATTTTTATATGAGAAAACCAAGGCAATAGAACAGAAATTTCTCAAGCTCATTTCTGACTCCAAATTCAATGACTTTTTCAATCACAGTATTATTTAGTGACTGGATGATACATTACTTCAGAAGTTTTGGGGAAGAAGAATCACGGGGCCAGAATATGGGCTAGAAGAAAAAAAAAGAAAATAAAGACTGTCTAGAGAAGGATTTTTGTTTATTTTTTCTTTAGAAAAAAAGCACAAATTTTTATGATCTTTGAATGTGTGCTTGTGATTAATGTAGAACGGAATAGGAGCCATGAAGGAATGAGAAATAACCAAGAATACTTCCTATGTATTAAGTGGTATTTAAAAAAGAATTAACGCATATACCACTGTAGTTTGCCTAGAAAACTACATAGAATCCACAAAAAAATTAAACAAGAATATTAATTGTGGAAGTAAAGTGAAGGATGCAAAAATCAATGTACATTTATCACATTTACTATTTTATACTACAAAAGTCAGATGGAACCATAGAAAGACAAATTCCCTTCAAAATGACTGTATTATACGTAAAATGTCTGGTAGTTAGTTAATTTGCAAAGACATCTCCTATACATGTCTAGATTAAAATAAAAAAAATAATTTTATAGCAATTAAAAAAAGAGAAAAATAATTTAGTGCTCAAGTTTGGGATTCATTAATACATTAAAAATGATAAAGCAAGCAAAGTGAAATTTACCATGTGGCATAAACTTCTTAACAGTATCAACTGTCCAAAAGTGCTGTGGGATATCTTGAGAGGTATTTTATACTCCTAACTTGAAAGTTTTCAAGCAGTGGGTGAATGAGTATTTACTGGATAGACTTTAGTGGAAATTCTTTTTTGAATTTTACTTGTATTAGATATCTACTGAGATTTCCTTGAACTCTAGTTTGTGTTATGACTAGTATTTATTTATATACTTAATGATCATTTGTTGCTGCTAACTAGAATATACTTTATAGAAATACAGTGTATAATAAAATGGATGATGATTCAGATGATAATGAATGCATTAGTGATGCAGTGGGACAAAAAAGCAGGGGTACAAGAGTCATAGAAACACTAGAAATCAAACAAAATTGTAAAACATCAAAAATGTTTCATCCTTTCATAAAAGATATATGTCCCTGCAATAGAGAAAAAAAGAACCAGTTACAATAATTAACAGGAACCTGGATTTTGCTAAAGTCAAGGACAGAAACTACTTGGGATTGGTTTCCTTATTTGAGAAAAATAGGTTGGAAAACTAAAAAGAAGTTTGGTTGATAGGTTTAGACCAGAATGTTGTACCATATGCCACAAATGTTTAAAAAACACAAACTATGAAACAAAATGACAGGAGTTACCTTTGAAGGATGGCTAGTTAAGAAGAGAAGTTTTAATTAATTGGAGAATAGCAGAGAACAAAATAGCTATACTTTGACCCACTGATTCCACTAATGGGATCAAAGACAGAAAACAATACTTCACATATAACAAAACATAAATAGTATCATTTTTGCATTAGCAAAGATCTAGAAGCAAAGTATTTGCCTATTGGTTGAGGAACTGTTAGACAGTATTAGAATGTTACTTTAGTGGAATATAATTTTCAGTAAGAAATGATAAGGAGGGGGGGTGGAGCCAAGATGGCAGAGTGAGAGCAACTACTCACCTAAGCTCATAGAGGAACTCCTTCAGATACCTGTAGAAAGAGAATCTGACCAAATTTTGGAGGGGCAGAATCCAATAGGAGACAGATTGTGGCAAATTCACAGCCCAGGACAGACTGGAAGGTTAATGGGAAGGATCTGTAGTGCTGGGGTAGAGAAGTACACAGTACACAGCACAGCATGTCCCAACTGCAGCAGGGCCTAGCAGGAAAGCCCTGGGGCAGTCTGAGGCAGTAATTGCATGGGGAAATCTTGGGTGTAAAAGCCCAGGTGAGGAGTCCAGCAGAACAGAGCAAAGAAGGTCCAGGTATCTGCAGCAGCTGTGCCTGAGACTTTCACCTCGCAGATTAAATGTCTGTAAGTCACCTACTTGAACTTTCAGGAGCCAAAATGGTGGAGTAATCAGTAAGTACTCTCTCCCCCTCCCATTGTTGACCTTGAAAGAATAATAAAATACTTCCCCAGAAAAGTCCTGGATCAATGGGATCAGCAGAAGGGATAAACAGTTTTGTTGCACTTGAGGCTAGGAAAATCACTAAAGAGCATTCCACTTACTGTGGCTGAGGATCTGAGCTGTCCCAGACAGACTCACCTCAGCAAACCAGGAGGAGATTCAGAGCCCCTGGGGATCAGAGCAGCATAACCCCAAACACCAGGACCCCAGGTTTGCTTTAGTACTCCAGGAGAAATGGGAAATGGGAAGACAGTAGGGCAACCAAAATCACCAACCCCTGAGCTTGCCTTTGCTCTAGCTAAGCTGAGGAGATCTACTATGACCTGATCACCCCTCCCTCACACTTAATAAGCTAGCCCCACAGCCAATCTTGGGAAACACAAAAAAGACTTCACCTGGCCTCTGCTTCTCACACTGGTCAGTTCAACACCAAGTTCTTTAGGATCTAGCTGAAAGAACCAGAGGCCACAATACACAAAGCTTCATCATCATGAGTAAGAAGAAGAGCAGGAAAGAAAAGACCATAGAATCTTTCTACAGAGACAAGAGCAAAACACGAATACCAAAAAGGTCAGCATTGAGACTGTACGCCCATCTGAAATGGGTATCAAGCACAAGAAGCACTCGTGGAAGAGCTGAAGAAGGATTTTAAAAGCCAAATTAGAGAAACAGAAGAAAAACTAGCCAATGATTTTAAAAGTATGAAAAAAAGAATTAACTGAAGAGAACCACTCATTGAAAAGGAAAACTCGAAAAATGAAAAAGGAAGCACAAAGCTTGACTGTGAAATTTTGACAAGTGGAAAAGGAAGTACAAAAGTTAACTGGAGAAAATAATTCCTTAAAAGAAATAATTAGATAGATGGAAAAGGAAATGTAAAAGTTAAATGAAGAAAACAATTTGATAAAAATTAGAATTGGACAAGCAGAAGCTAATGACAACGTGAGACATCAAGAATAAGTCAAACAAAATCTAAAGAATGAAAAGACAGAAGAAAATGTAAAACATCTAATTGCAAAAGCAACTGACCTGGAAAATAGGTCCAGGAGAGAAAAATCTAAGAATTATTGGCCTACCAGAAACCATGATGAAAAGTAGAGCCTGGACAATGTCTTCCCAGAAATGATCAAGGAAAACTGCCCAGAAGTCCTAGATCTAGAGGGTGAAATAATCATCAAAAGAATACACCATTCACCTCTTGAAAGGGATCCCAAACTAAAAACACCAAGGAATATCATTGCCAAATTCCAGAATTATCAAGTGAAAGAGAAAATACTGCAGGCAACCTGAAAAAAAAAACATTCAAATATGGGGGAGATACAGTCAGGATCACACAGGACTTTGCAGCTTCTTCATTACAAGATTGAAGGAACTGGAATTGGTATTTAATAAAACAAAAGAGCTGGGACTACAAGCAAGGATCAATTACTCAGCAAAGTTGAGCATAATATTTCAGGCAAGGAGATGGGCATTCAAAGAAATAAGGGATTTCCTGATAAAAAGGCCAGAACTCAATAGAAAATTTGATCTTCTAATGCAGGTCTCAGGAGAGGCATAAAAAGATAAACAGGGAAAAAGAAAAACTTGTTGTTCAATATGGGCAAACTGTTTGCTTCCCTATATAGGAAGATGATACTTGTTGATCTTGAGAATTGTGTATTTATTATGAAATATAAAAAGGAAATACATAGATAGAGGGAATGGGTATAAGGTAATGATGTGATAATACATATGTAATTTAAGATTGTAAAGGGATTGTAACAGGAGGTGTGAAAAAGTACAAGCAGAAAATGGTAAATTACATCACAGGTAGAGGCACAAAATCATATTACAATAGAGGAAAAGAGGGAAGGGAAATAAGCATTGTTTGAGAGGTACTTTCATCTGATTTGGTTCAAGGAGGAAACAACAAACTTAATTAAGCATATAAATCTAACTAGCTCTATAGGCAGTAGGAGGGGGAGGGGGAAAGAAAAGGGAGGGGAAGATAAAAGGGAGGGAAGAAGTAGTAAGGGTAAAGGGCAGTAAAAGGGAGAGGGGCTGAAAGAAGAAAGGGAAGACTATGGAGGTAGTGGTCAAAAATTAAAGCTCTATTGTGGAGGGTAAGGGAGAAATAAAAGCACAAATGGTGGGAAAGGTGAAGGGGGAAAGACACAGATAATAATCATAACTGTGAATGTGAATGGGATGAACTCTCCCATAAAACAGAGATGGAGAGCAGAATGGAATAAAAACCATACTCCAACAATATGTTGTTTACAAGAAACACATATGAAATGAGAGGAAACACACAGTGTAAAGGTAAAAGGTTGGAGCAGAATATATTGTGCTTCATCTGATGTAAATTAAGCAGGGGTAGCAATCCTAATCTCAGACAAAGAAAAAGGAGAAATACATCTAATCAAAAGAGATAAGGAAGGAAACTATGTCTTGCTAAAAGGCACTATAGACAGTGAAGCAATGTCATTACTAAACATGTATGCTCCAAGTGGTATAGCATCCAAATACTTAGAAGAAAAGTTAAGGGAGTAACAAGAAGAAATAGACAGTAAAATTATACTAGTGGGGGACCTCAACCTCCCCCTCCCTCAACGTGATAAACCTAACCTCAAAATAAACAAGAAAGAAGTAAAAGAGGTGAATAAAACTCTGGATAAGGTAAATATAATAGATCACTGGAGAAAACTGAGTGGGGATAGAAAGGAATTTACCTTTTTCTCGGGGGAACATGGAACATATACAAAAATTGACCATGTACTAGGCCATAAAAACCTCACAATCCACTGTAGAAAGGCAGAGATAGTCAGTGCATCCTTCTCAGATCATAATGCAATAAAAATTAATTGGAAACTAAATAATCTAATCCAAAAGAATGAGTGGTTTAAACAACAAGTCATAGAAGCAATCAACAACTTCACTGAAGAGAAAGGCAATAATGAGACAACCTACCAAATCTTGTGGGACACTACAAAAGCACTTTTTAGGGGAAGCTTTATATCTTCGAATGCCTACATGAATAAAATAGAGAAAAAGGAGATCAATGACTTGGGCATGCAGTTGAAAAAGCTCGAAAAAGAACAAATTGATAATCCTCAAGCAAATGCCAAATTAGAAATACTGAAAATCAAAGCAGAGATTAATAAAATGGAAATTAAGAAAACTATTGAACTAATGAATAAAACAAAGAGTTGGTTTTATGAAAAAATCAATAAAATTGATGAAAGTTTGGTCAATTAGATTTAAAAAAAGAAAGAAGAAAACCAAACTACCAATATCAAAAATGAAAAGGGTGAGCTCACCTCCAATGAGGAGGCAATTGAAACAATAATTAGAAATTACTTTGCCCAACTTTATGTCCATAAATTCAACAATCTAAATGAGATGGATGATTATTTTTTTTTAAATTAAATTGCCCAGATTGACAGAAGAGAAGTTAAATACTTAAATAACCCCATTTCAGAAAAAGAAATTGAACAAGCCATCAATGAACTCCCTAGGAAAAAATCTCCAGGTCTGGATGGATTTACAAGTGAATTATATCAAACCTTTAAAGAACAGTTAATTTCAATCCTATAAAGACTATTTGGGAAATTTGGGGAAGAAGGAGTTCTCCCAAATTCTTTTTATGGTACAAATATGGTTTTGATTCCTAAACCAGAAAGAGCCAAAGGAGAGAGAGAAAGTTATAGACCAATTTCTCTGTTGAATATAGATGCAAAAATTTTAAATAATATTTTAGCAAAAAGAACGCAGCAATTTGTCTCAGAATAATACATTATGATCAGGTAGGATTTATACCAGGAATGTAGGGCTCATTTAATATTAGGAAAGCTATTACCATTATTGATCATATCAACAACAAACCTAACAGAACCATATGATTATCTCAATAGATGCAGAAAAAGCTTTTGACAAAATACAACACCCATTCCTATTGAAAACACTGGAGAGCATAGAAATAAATGGAACTTTCCATAAAATAATAAGCAGTATCTACCTAAATCCTTCAGCAAGCATTATATGCAAAGGAGATAAAGTAGATGCATTTTTAATAAGATCAGGGGTGAAACAAGGATGTCCATTATCACCACTATTATTCAATATGGCACTAGAAATGTTAGCTGTAGCAACAAGAGAATAAAAAGAAATTGAAGGAATTACTATAGGCAAAGAAGAAACTAAGTTATCACTCTTTGCAGATGATATGATGATATACTTAGAGAATCCCAGATATTCAAGTAAAAAATTACTTTAAATAATAAACAACTTTGGCAAAGTTGCAGGTTACAAAATAAACACACATAAATCTTCTGCATTTCTATATATTATTAACAAAGCCCAACAGCAAGAGACAGAAAGAGAAATCCCATTTAAAGCTAGGGTAGACATTATCAAATATTTTGAGTCTACTTCCCCCAAAAACCTCAGAGACTATATGAACTCAATTGCAAAATATTTTTTCCACAAATAAAATCAGATCTAAGTAACTGGAAAAACATCAGTTGCTAGTGGGTAGGCTGAGCCAATATAATAAAAATGACAATTTTACCTAAATTAATTTACTTATTCAGTGCCATATCAATTAAACAACCAGATAATTATTTTCTAGAGCTAGAAAAATTATCAAAATTCATCTGGAAGAATAGAAGTTCCAGAATATCAAGGGAACTAATGAAAGAAAATGCTAGGGAAGGTGGCCTAGCTCTACCAGATCTCAAATTGTATTATAAAGCAGAAATTATGAAAACCACTTGGTATTGAATAAGTAACAGAAGGGTAGATCAGTGGAATGGGTTAGGTACTCAAGACACAGTAGACAATGAATAGCACAATTTACTGTTTGAGAAACCCAAGGACACCAGCTTCTGAGGTAAGAACTCACTGTTTGACAAAAATTGCTGGGAACACTGGATAACAGTACAGCAGAAACTGGGCATAGACAAATGCCTGACACTGTACACAAGAATAAAGTCCAAATGGGTACATGATCTAGGTATAAAGATTGATACTATAAACAAATTAGTGGAGCAAGGAATAGTGTATTTATCTGATTTAAGGAGAATTTAAAAAATTTTGATTATACAAGTGATAGAAAGCATTATGAAGTGCAAAATGAATACTTTTGATTACATTAAACTGAAAAGATTTGTGCAATCAAACCCAATGCAACCAAGATTAGTAGGCAAGCAGAAAACAGGGAAAGAATTTTTGCGACTATTGTCTGAGATAAAGGTCTCATTTCTAAAATATATAGAGAAGTGAGTCAAATGTACATGAATCAAGTCATTCCCCAAATGAAAAATGGTCAAAGGATATGAACAGGCAGTTTTCAAAGGAAGAAATTAAAGATATTTTTAGTCATATGAAAAAGTGCTCCAAATCACTGCTGATTAGAGAGACAGAAATCAAAACAATCCTGAGATACCACATCCCACCTTTCAGATTGGCTAAAATGGCAAAACAGGAAGATGATAAATGATGGAGAAAATGTGAGAGATTTGTTTCACTAATTCGTTGTTGGTGGAGCTGTGATCTGATCCAACCATTCTGGAGAACAATTTGGAACTATGCCCAAAGGGCTACAAAAATGTGCATTCTCTTTGACCCAGCAATATCACTTCTGGGACTGTAACCCCAAAAGATCATAAAAATGGGAAAGGGTCCCACATGTACAAAAATATTTATAGCACCTGTCTTTGTGGTGGCTAAAAACTGGAAATCAAAGTGATGCCCATCAATTGAGGAATGACTGAATAAATTTTAGCATATGTATGTAATGGAATAGTATTCTGCTATAAGAAATGATGTACAGGAAGACTTCAGAGAGGCCTAGTAAGAATTATATGAAGTGACGCTGAATGAATTGAGCAGAACAAGGAGAACTTTGTACACAGCAACAAGCACAGTGTGTGAGGAATTTTTTCTGGTAGACTTAGTACTTCATTGCAATGCAAGGACTTAAATAATTCCCAATGGTCTCTTAAGGCAAAATGCCTTCTACATCCAGGGAAAGGACCATGGAATTCAGTCACAGAATGAAGCAGATCATTTTCTTTTCTATTGTGTTTTGGTGTGTTTTATGATTTCTCCCATTCATTTTAATTCTTCTATATAACATGACAAAGGTGAAAATGTATTTAATAGGAATGTATATATAAAACATATATGTAACTTTATGTTGTCTCAGGGAGGGAGTGGGGAGGTAGGGGGGAAAGGGGAGGGAGGGAAAATATCCAAGATATATTGAAGTGATTGTAGAACACTGAAAGCATATTAAATAATAATAATAAGAAACCAAAAAAAGAAGAAATGATAAAGAGAAAATAAAAGACATAGTATATGAACTGTTAAACTTAGTAGTAAGCAGAATCAATAGAACCATATCTACTATGACTATAATAATGTAAAAGATGTGCAAAATGAAAAATTGATCTTTCAGCAATTATAAAAATCCTTCTTTGTTTATGAGAACAAGGAAACATGCTGTCCTCCTCCCCATTTCCCCCAGTAGAGAGTATAGCAATCATTGTTGAATTATTTTTCTTTGTCACTAGGGTAGATTTAATGTTGTGGGAGAGGGATTTGTATGGAAAGGAACAATATCCAGAAATGACCAAATTTAATATCCTAATGAAATTTCAAGAAATATTTAAAGTTATAAATACTTATGTAACTGCAGTGCAAAAGTAGGGACTACTGTGGTCTTGTCCCTAACATATTAGAGGCAGTTAGGTGGTACAGTAGATAGATTACTAAACTGTGAGTCAGAGAGATTTGATTTTAAATCCAACCTCAGAGAATTATTAGCTATGTTAACTCTGGGCAAGATCACTTAAACTGTATCTGTCTCAGTTTTCAACTCTCAAGTGCAGATAAGAATAGTGCCTGTCTCCCAGGGTTGTTGTGAGGATCAAATGAGATAATGTGCATAAAGCAGATATTTAATAAATAAATGCTTATTTGCATTCTTTCCTGTCTACATTCTATTCATTTTTGAGTTTCTTAGCTTTCAAATAATGAAGATGAGACCATCTTATGTAATTCCAAACTTCTCAAGGGCTCCCCAAAATTATTCATTTTGTTTTTCGTAATGTTCTCTTTCTCTTGTTTGGACGTAAATTCTTCCCTCCTCCATAGACCTGACAGGTAATCTATTCTGTGCTCTCCTAAATTTCTTATGGTATCATCTTTTTCTTTTTTTTTTTTGGAGGGACTGGTTCTTTATTTCAAAAGATGTTTAGTTAATTTTCAGCATCAAAATGCTTGCACTATTGGTTCCTCTTTCTCCAGATTGGCTCCCAAATAGACCACACTAAAGGAGAGTATGTTTAAGCCAATAAGCTGCATGGTGCAAACCTATCATAAACCTCACAGAAATCTTGCCAAAAAAACCCCCAAACAACTAAAAAGATCAGCATACTGCCAGCCCATGGATTACAGGCCGAGAGCACTCACAGTCAGATAGGAGTGGAGGTGGGGTGGGGGTGGTCCTGATGCTCCTCACCTGAGAGAAATAGAGCATCAAAAATTATATATATAATTAAAATAAAAGTCTTGTACACAAGCTATTCAAGATTTCTCCAGCACTGAGTGATACAAAGCACAATGAGATGGCACTTTTAGAGGCAGAAGCTTTAGACCCAGGAATGGGTAATAATATGAATATCACTTGGCTAATCAGTGGCAAAAAAAAAAAAATCGTTATTTTTCAAAGAAGGTGAAGTGGGGATAGTAGACACCCCAGCTTTGGGGGGCACATGATCCATTCTGAGAGTGAATGAGGAGAAGGAAGACAATTTGGTCACAGAGAGGTCTTGTCCATGTAATTTGCTTGTTTACTATTGATGCAAATGCTTACAAGAGAGAAAAAGGAAAAGAAAGGAAACAACACCCCTAGACATATTAAAGATGAAAACCTGAATAGCATTCTTTTTTGGCAAACTCCTCCTGGAATGACCTTTCTAGTTTGACTGGTGCTTGGTACAGAACATTAAGGTTTCCCTTGGTGGCCTGTTTTCTTGAGTTATTTTTGGCTCTCAGAAGGGCAGGCTAACACCTATTTCCCTCTTCTATGAAGAAGGGGCATTGTTTAGGTAGAAAGATTTACCATCCAAAAGGAGGAAAGTAAATTAGATGCAGCCAAGGAGCTGGGGAAATATCTGGAATGTCTTACAAATGGCTGCTACTACAACCACAAAAAAGGTAATTGCAAAATATATACGTCATACAACGTGCTTTTAAAGACACCATTGCACTGTGCTCATGTTCCCTTAAATGTTGTTCCCAAAAGTGCTCAGTCCTTCGTCCATCTGGGATCCCTAGGGGAGAGCTGCTGAGATAGTTTGGTGAAACTGACATGGAGAGCTGGAGGTAAGGATGGGGAGAGGGTAAGCAAGCACCCAGAGAAGAAAGCAGCCTTCAGGTTAAAGATCAGCTTCAGGTAGGCTGGCCTCCAGTGAAATCAGAGTCAGTGGAAGGAGCAGAGACAGGGTGGGACTGGGAGGAAAGGGGTTTCTACATCTCATTCAGGTCAATCAGAGTCTGGACCAGCATTCTTCATGTGCAGAGGTGCTCCGCTTTGGTGCATTTCAGCTTATCTTCCAAGTCATCAATTATCTTTCTTCAGTTTGGCTGCCGATCTCTCAGCAAACTAGGCACGGGTCTCTCCTCCTTATATCTGTCTTCTTTCTGAGAATACTTTTCTTCAGCAGCATTTAGAGACTTCAGGTTCTGGTCCATCAGTCTGATCTGGTCATCATTTCCTGGCAACGGGACTCAGCCAGCTCGGCCTCTCCTCTGTGCGCTCCAAGTCCTCCTCAGTGATCACTAACTTGCTGGCCTACTCCTCGTATTTCCTGATTGCTTCTTGTGCAATGTGTTTGACCTCTTTCGGCTGAATTTCTTGCAGCTCCATCTTTTCTTCATCCTTCAAGGCCTGGTTTTCAATGACCTTCATACCTCTCTCACTCTCATCAGCAGCCTTCTCTGCCTCCCCTAGCTTCTGCAGAGCGATTGCCAGGCGCTCCTGAGCACAGTCCAGCTCCTTCTCAACCAGATGGATTCGACGGTTCAAGGAAACCACCTCAGCCTTAGCCTGTTCCCGGGCCCGCTTCTCCCCCTGCCCTCCTGCTGGAGATGCTCTGCCCTCTCCTCCGCGTCATCGGCCTGCTACTGCAGAACCTGAATATTGCGCTTCACAGCCTTGATGGTGGTGATACCAGCCATGGTGCCCGCCCAGTTCTGGTTCCTGCTCCAGCTGCTGCCTTCTTCACTCAGTGCTGCTGCTGCATCTCCGGTATCATCTTTTATGTCTAAATTTCCATTTCAACCTTGTCTTGATACAGGGTCTGAGATTTTGCTCTATGCCTAGCTCCTGCCATCCTATTTTCCAATTTTCCCAGAAGTTTTTTTTGTTTTTTTTTGGTCAAATTGTTCTTGTCTGAGAATCTGGAGTCTTTGGGTTTATCAAATAGCAGATTACTGCAGTCATTTACTATTGTGTCTTGTATACCTAACCTATTCCATTGATCCATCACCCTATTTCTTAGCAAGTACCAAAGAGTTTTGATGATTGCTGCTTTATAATATAGTTTTAAATGTATTAACACTAGGCTACATTTTTAGCACTTTTTTTTTTTACTAATTCATTTGATATTCTTGACATTTGTTCTTCCAGATGAATTTTGTCATTATTTTTTCTGGCTCTACAAAATAATTTTTTTTTAGTTTGATTGGAATGGCACTGAATAAGCAGATTAATTTAGGTAGAATTGCCATTTTTATTATATTAGCTTGGCCTACCCATAAGCAATTCATATTTTTCCAATTGTTTAGATCTGACTTTATTTGTGCAAAATGTTTTGCAAGTGTGTTCATATAGTTTATGGGTTTGTCTTGGCAGGTAGACTCTGAAACATTTTATATTGTCTGCAGTTATGTTAATGGAATTTCTTTTTCTGTCTCTTGGTGCTGGACTTTGTTGGTAATATATAGAAATGCTGATGATTTATGTGAGTTTATTTTATTAACTGAAACTTTGCTAAAGTTGATAATTTTTCCAAGTAGTTTTTCAGTTTATTGTCTATGATTCTGTAAGTATACCATCATATCATCTGCAAAGAGTGATGGCTTTGCTTCTTTGCCTATTCTAATTCCTTCAGTTTCTTGCGAAAGCTGACACTTCTAGTACAATATTAAATAACTCACAATAATGGACATCATTTTTTTTTTTACCCCTGCATTTTTTGGGAATGCTTTGGATTATGCCCATTACATATAAATCATATATGCATATATCAATATACATACATACTGATGATTCTAGAGAGATATTGCTTTATCATTTTAAGGAAAACTCCATTCATTCCTATGCTTTCTAATGTTTTTTATAGGAATTGGCAATGTATTTTGTCAAAAATATTTTTAGCTTTTTTCTTTTTATTAATTAATTTTGTTAATTTTTAGTTTTCAACATTTACTTCCGCAAGATTTTGAGTTACAAATTTTCTCCCTATCTCTCCCCTCACCCCACTGCAAGATGACATGCATTCTGATTACTCCTTCCACAAATTTGCCCTTCCTTCATCACTCCTGTTCCCTTCTCTTATTCCTTCTCTTCCATTTTGCTGTAGGGCAACATAGATATCTATATTCCAATGCCTGTATATCTTATTTCCCAGTTGGACTGTCATTTTGTGGGTTCTGCTACTCTAGAATTTCTTTAGAGTAATTTCTATGGGTATTTTAAGGGGTTTATGGAACACCTCAACCAAGTCCCTGCTTTTACTCCACCATCTTGGCTCTGCCCCATTTTGTCAGGTTTTTTTTTTTTTTTCTGCATCTATTGAGGTGATCGTATGATTTCTGTTAAATTTATGTGATCAGTTATGCTAATAGTTTTCCTAATAGTGAACTAGCTATGCATTTTTGGTATTAATCCCAACTGGCCATAGTGCATTATCCTCATGTTAAGTTGCTAATGTCTTTGCTAATTTGTTAAAAAATTTTGCATCAATATTCATTAGGGAAATTGGTCTATAGTTTTCTTTCTCTGTTTTGGCTCTTCCTAATTTAGATATAAGCATCATATTTTTGTATCTTAAAATGAATTTTGTACCAGTCCACCTATTTTCCCAAATAGTTTATTTTACATTGGAATTAATTGCTCTTTAAATCTTTAGTAGAATTCACTTTTAAATCCACCTGACCCTAGAGATATTTATTTAGGGAATTCATTGATGGCTTGTTCAATTTCTTTTTCTAAAATGAGATTACTTAAGTTTTTTATTTCCTTTCTGTGAATCTGGGAAATTTATATTTTTGTAAATATCCATCCATTTTCCTAAGGTTGTCATATTTATTGGCATACAGTTAGGCAAAATAGCTCCTAGTTATTTCCTCAATTTCTTATTCATTGGTGGTTAATTTACTCTTTTTATTTTCTATGCTTGGGCAACTAGGTAGTGCAGTGCATAGAACATCAGTGCAGGAGCCAGGAGGATCTGAGTTCAAATTTTGCCTCAGACACTTAACACTCACTAGCTCTGTGACCTTGGGCAAGTCACTTAACCCCAAATGCCTCATTCTGGGTCATCTCTAGTCATTCTGATGAATATTTGGTCACTGGATTCAGATGGCTCTGGAGGAGAAGTGAGGTTGGTGACCTGCACAGCTCTCCCTCACTCAAAACAACGTCAAGTGCAAGTCATGTCATTATTTCTCTCATGACATGGTCTTCTTCGGCAATGAAGGATGAACACACACACACACACACACACACACACACACACGCATGCACTGGTAATATGCTTTTCTTTCTTTTTTAAAATCGAATTAGCCATAGAAAACCTTTTTAATTTGATTTAATCAATGTCTATTCCACATCTCACAATTTGTTTCTTGTTTATTCATAAATTTTTCTATCTGAAGTCTGATAGGTAATGTGTTTCATGTTTTTCCAGTTTTCTTATATCTCTTTTTAAAGCTAGACCATGTTTCCATTTTGGCCTTATCTTGGTAAAAAGTTGTAAAATACTGATCTGTATCCAATTTCTGGCAGACTGCTTTTCAGTTTTTCCAAATTCTTTTTTTTTTTTTTTTTTACCAAATATTGTATTCTTATCTGAAAAGCTTAAATCTTTACATTTACATCATCCTTTGTTCAATAAATATTTATGATATGGATGAATTAACATATGGATTGATGTGATCCTGAAAACCTGTTGTACTTTTTATCCCCATAAGGAGTTTTTGGTTCTTACCACAAAGATGTGTACAACCATGAACATGTTATTTTCTCTTCAGTTTATTTAAAGTACTCATAAACATTTGCTAAGTTCCTATTATAGTGCCAGGCACTGTGCTTATTCAGAAATATATCAGATTAATGAGGTCACATTCAAAGTCTTTGCATAAAAGTGGTATACTTATTGCTGACCTAAGATATTAAATAAAAAAAAATCCTACAATTATACAGGTATAGTCAATTTCAAGGGCTTTTTGAAGCAGTAAACTAAATTGTGTGGACAAATTGATAACTTAGTCATAATATAATTGATGATTTACCAAAATGTTACAACCCTGAAACAATGATTAGAGAACAACACAATTAATTCAACCAGTTCAATTATGTGCATACGCACATACACACATACACACACGCACACACACTTATTCATTCATTCATTTATTTATTTATGAAACACCCAATGTGTGGCAGACACTCTGCTGACAAAAAAAAAAAAAAAACAACAACAACCAACTAGTCCCCATGACCAAGGATTTCATATTATACTGAGGAGAAATGCTATATTATAAATATTAAATATAAAACACATACAAAGTAATTTCTGAAGGAAGAGTACCAGTCTAATACGTCTTTTGGACATTGACAGGGGAAAATATTGGTAAAAGTCATGGATAAATTAATATGCAGTGCAACCAGGTAGAATGAGAAGAAAGTGTCGAAGTTAATAATAATTGATGTGTGTGCACACGTACACACGTACACACCTGTCAGATACTGTCCTAAGAGTTTTAAAATTATTTTGTCATTTGTTGCTCAAAATAACTGTGGGAAGTAGATACTATTATTATAGGAATGAGGATGAGGAAACTGAGATGAACAGAAGTTTAATGACTTGCCTGTTATCACACATTTAATAAGTGTCTGCATAATCTGGCTGCTTTCTCTCCCCCCTCCCCCCCCACTTTCTTACTGAGTACTAAGCTTAAGTTGTTCTTCCTTGATTCCTTTTGGATCTTCTAAAATGTAGTCTTATGAGCAAAATCTGCAATGTCCCTGCCCTAGTTATAGTTCTGATAAGCAATGTTGCTTGCTACTCAGTAAATGTCGATTATTCATGTAGTAGAGCAAAATACTGACAGTTCTAATTCTTTTTAACTGGTGAAGACATTGATATAGATCACATTTAGTATTCAAATGTATCATGAGCAGATAAGAATAGCTAATTTAGAGATCTCATCTTAAAGTAAAAAACAAATAATGGAACAAATTGTTAAACATTTCTTTTTTTTCTTCAGTTAAAAATAGTTCATAATTTTTGGTCCTCCTGATTCTGGAACCTGAAGGTAATAGGTACTGTGGATATGTATTTCTACTCAGTCTCTGTTATATGCTTCAGAATAAGCTAAGAATCTAACTATATTGTTTAGGAACCCATTTTCTTCCAGTGATATTGTAAAATTTTAGTCTCACCCTTATAAAGAGGGGAATTGAAAAATAAGTCATTTAAAATATTGGGAAAATATTATAAGTAGTATTAAAAAGTATATAAAAATTATAGGAAAGTATATTAGGAAAGAAAGTACAATTATTTACTTAAAATTTCCTTAGTCCTCTTAACTGACAATAGGAAAAAATATGTTGATGTCATGAGTAATGCCAATTTATAAAGGTTAAGGGACTTGGGGACTATGTTGTAGGATGTGTCACTAGCAAAAAATAAATAATTCTTTGGGGAAAATCATTAAGGAGTAATTTCTATCCCACAATAGAATTCATTGCTTAGTTAACCTTTCACAAGTGCTACTTTTGGCTAGGTATTTAATGTTCTCAAGCCTCAGTTCCTATATCTGTAATGCAGAGATAATTATCATTAAACTATTTTTCTCACATTCTTGTCATAAAAGTACTTATAAAAGTCAGATGACCATGTGAATGTGAGCGATTAGTTGTATTTAATCATATCATATTAGCTTCCATTGTTCTTTGTCTTTATGTGCTACCTTTATTTTCCAGAGTCCTTATGAACAGGAACCTCAACTTCTTCTTTGAAATGTTCCACAGTACCTAGCTCACAAATAGGCAATTATTTTGGGCTCCTTGCATGGCTTTTCCAATAATGTATACCTAATGCATTCTTCCTTAATTTCTAACCACAGTAACAAGTTGTTTTTCTGGACTCTGAACTTTTATAGAAATATTTTTGTACTTATTTTATGTAGTTGTATTTTTATTTGATTTTCTTGCATACATATTATAGCTACCCTATTAGATGGTAAGTACTTTAAAGCTACTTTTTAAAAATTTTTATATCTAACCAAATCCCTGTACAATGCATGTTGGTGAGAATGGTAAGAATAAATAACAAGTACTTAATTAGATCTCTATTATGTGTCAGTCACTGTGCTCAGTTCTTTACAAATATTATCTTCATAAATGAATGCCTACTTATTTTTTTATTTTGATTTCTTTTTAATCTCATTTTACAAACAATCCTTTCTTGATTTATCTTTAAATTTAGTTTAGTTTTTTTTTTTTTTAATGGCAAAGGATCTATGAAAAACACTGTGTAGATGATAGGTGTAGTGGATAAAGCAAAGTATCCAGGTAGGCTCCAAAGTGAGTCAGTCATCTAGGTGTAGTCTTTAGCATTTGGAACTTTTGAGAAGGAAATTGAAACCTTATCATTTTTGTGGGAAGACAAAAGAAAGTTATTCATGTGGCAAAATAAAAAGAGATGAACTCTTTTCATACTGAGGTTGAGTGCATACATTTGCAAGTATTTTGTTAAAATGGTATTTGTCATAATATTTTCACTCATGATTGGAATAATTTTCAGTCAGCCTTGTTGAATGTTCTGGAATGCTTGAAATTTTTTTTCCAGTTAAATTATTGCCAGAAAGAACCAACTATCATAAGGGAAACTGTTTTAAGAAAATCTATGAAAATCTTTGGAGATATATGTATATATATATATATATTGCCCCAAGAGAAATCATCACAATTTGAGAAGTAACCAAAGAAGTATTAATTAGGTATCTACTAAGCACAGGTCACAGTGTAAGGGGCTGTGATAACCTTATAACATAATTATGGGGCCATAAATAGAATGATGATGAGAGATGAATGAAGGTGATATGAAAACCTAGAGCTAAGAGAAATTGCTTTCCCTGGAGTGGGGAAGGAAGGTTAGCTAGAACTGAGATCTTCTTGATTCCAGGCCATTGTACCAATTAGCTGATACACATATATGAGCTATACACTATATATATATATATACACACACATATATATACACATATGCAAATGTATATGTATATTGTATATGCATGCAGATTTAACTTTTTTGAAATGCTGTGCTTATCTTATAAAAATTGGACTTTATCATGCATGGCCTTCTGAGGAAGATGCTACTGATATTATTATCCTCATTTTAAAAACTGAGGCTATGAGGTATAGGGACTTGCTGCTAAGGATCAGAAGAATTTTTAGCTAAGATTTCCCACCTAAAAGTCCAACACTCTAAATATTGTACAACTGTTCAAGTAGTACTTAGAGCTATTACTTGACCAATGTTGTGAAGGTTAGATTGAAGAATGTATAGACATAATTGATAAGATTATTAGTTAATTTTCAGCGGAGAGATAAATGCTCACCAATTTGTTCCTTTCTATCATAGTAAAATCAGGTCATTAAATCAGATTATGAAAAAATGATGGCTCTGCCTTAATGAACAGTATTTTATTTTAAAGTTCTATTTTTTGGGGGAAAACAAAACTATTTTTCATTACACATTAATGTACACCAGTAGCAACATTTGTGGTGTATTGAAGTGAAGAAGATAAAGAATTAGACAAAATGATAATAGAATTGTATGCTTTGTTATTGCTATGTTTGACCGTAGACCAAAATGTGAATTATATAATTACAATGTGTTTGCATTAATTGAGGTTGCCCTGGGTTGGAGATTATTACAGCTATCAACATAAACACACAGATACACTCACATGTACACACAAACACCATGTGAATAAGTCCAAGCCTAAAGTTCAGCTTCTTCTTAGAAAAGAGAACAATAATATTTCCAGAAAACAAAGCAAAGAAAAACAAAAAGAGGACCAATCAAGAGAAGAGAGGAAGAATAAAAATAAATGTAAATTTATCACTTGAAATTTAAAGAAGCTATTCCAATTCAGACTGAAGTCTGTGCAGATGTAGCACATTCCTTTACATTCATTTTGGAAAAAAAAAACAAAACAAAACACCACCCCAGCTGAAGGGAAAAAATGGAAATACATATTTTTTGTTGTAGTTCAAAAGAGTGCTATAGTTTTTTGGCAAATGAATTCTATTAAATAACTTCAGTTTCTGGTCTAGCAGAATCTCTCACAAAATTAATCTTTTTATGACTTAAGGAAAATGCATGTAATTTTTTTCTAAATATGATTTTTCCAATATATATTTTGTTCTTCAAAAGGTATATAAATTTTGAAAATTTCAAAGCTAGATTTTGAGTTGCGCTAAAAATAGAGACTAAGATGATAGCATGGATTGATATAAAATAATGGAGGAAAGCCCAGTGGTTTTCCATAGGAAGGAGAATGTTGACTCCCTTTTAAATGAGTCAATAAATATTTATTCAATATCTACAAAGTGTTGAGAATCATGTTAAATGATGAGAACATAAATGTGACGGTGTCTGCCCTCAAGGAACTGTCAGTTTAGCGAGGGAAGTCATCATGTAAAAAGAAGTGAAGAAGGGAGGGGAGAAGGGGAGATACCTGGAAGAAGGGCGTTACCCTGATGGAGTCCAAGCCAAAGAAATGTATTTAGATCAGAACAGAAGAGGTTGATCTGTTCATATACTTACTGTGCATCACTACTCTTGTTGGTGTGTAAGTGGGACCATGAACAGATGACTTTAAGAGCAAATTCTCTCTGCTACTGTTATGACTTACCCTTAGCAAGAAAGCATTTCTCTATTCCTATCAAGAAAAATGGTGATGTTAAAAAAAATGATGAATATAAGCCACTCTTTTCTAAATTTTAGAATTTTGTATGAAATTAAAAATAGAATTGATTTGACTATTTTATTATTTTTAAAATATTTTATTTTTTTCTAATCACAAGTTAAAACAATTTTAACATTTGTTTTTTGAAATTTTGATTTGCAAATTCTCTCCATCCATTCTTTCCCTGACCCCTCATTGAGAAGGCAAGCAATTTAATGTAGGTTATAAATGTATACTCATGCAAAACACATTTCCATGTTGAGAAAGTTATAAAAGAAAACACAGACAAAAGAATGAAGAAAAATAAAGTATGTGCCCATGTGCACATGCACACACACACACACACACACACACACACACACACACACACACTTCTATCCACATTGAAAATCCATCTTTCTCTAGGGGGAGGTAATATTTTTCATCATGAGTCTTCCAGAATTATCTTGGATTGTTGTATCACTGAGAATGGCTATCATTCACAGTAGATCATTGTACAGTATTACTGTTACTGTGTACATTCTTCTCTTAGTTCTGTTCACTTCACTCTGAATCAGTTCATGCAAGATTTTCCAGATTTTTCTGAAAGCATCCTGTTTGTAATTTCTTTGAGTATAACAGCATTAGATCAAAATCTTATGACATGTCATTGTCATTCCCCAATTATTTGCCACAACAAAAGAGTCACAATAAATATTTTTCTACATGCAGATCTCCTTTCTTATTTCTTTTTATCCCTTTGTGATACAGACCAGGTATTGTCAGGTCAAAGGGTGTACAAAGTATTATAGATCTTTGAGAGTCGTTCCCAGTTGCTCTCTAGAACAACTCCACCAACAGTGTCCCATTTTTCCCACACCCCCTCCAATATTTGTCTTTTTTTCTTTTCTGTCATATTAGCCAATGTGATAGTTAGAAGGTGGTATAGTAGAGTTGTTCTATCTTGCACTTCTTTAATCAATAGTGATTTAGATCAATTTTATATGATTATTAAAACAATTTGATTTCTTTATCTTAAAACTTCCTGTTCATAACCTCACACCATTTATCCATTGGGGAATGGCTTGTATTCTTATACATTTTCTTTGGTTCCTTATATATTTGACAAATAAGGCTTTTTTATCAGAGTAACTTGACAAATTTCTTTTCCACAGTTAAGATGCTTAATTGTGTATTTCCCTCCATTCTGTTTATCCTTCCCAATCTCTTCTTTCACCCTGTCCTTCCTTAAAAGTGTTTGGCTTCTAATAACAGCTTCCCCTAGTACTCCTTTCCTTCTATCAGTCTCTGTCTTCTCTTATCCCGTTGCCCTCTTATTTCCCTACTGTAGGACAAGATAGATTTCTATACACAAATGAGCACATATGTTATTCCTTCTTTGAGCTAGTTCCAATGAGATTAAAGTTCAAGTATTGTCTTGCACAACCTAAATTTTCCCCTCTATTATAAAAGCTCTTTTATATCTATTTTATGTGAGATAGTTTACCCCATTCTGCCTTTCCTTATTCTCCCAATGCCTTATTTTTCTCTTTCCTTAGTTTTATTTTTAGATATTATCCCATCATAGTCAACTTACAATCATGCCCTTTGTCTATGTATCCTCTAACTGCCCTAAAATGATAAAATTCTTAGGAATTACAAGTATCATCTTCTCATGTGGGAAAACAAAGTTTAACCTCATTAAATTACTTATGATTTCTCTTTCCTGTTTACCTGTTTTACTTCTCTTGAGTCATATTTGAAAGTCAAAATTTCCATTCAACTTAGCTATTTTCATCAGCCCTGCTGGAAAGTCTTCTATTTTATTACATATCCATTTTCCCCCAAAGGTGTATATTCCTTTTGCTGGGTAGGTGATTTTTGGTTGTAATTTTAACTCCTTTGCCCTCTGGACTATCATATTTTAAGCCCTCCAATACTTTGATGGAAAAAAAAAACTTCTAAATATTGTGTGATCCTGATTCTGGATTCATGATATTTAAATCATTTCTTTTTGGTTATTTGAAATATATTCTCCTTGATTTTGGAGATCTGTAATTTTACTATAATATTTCAGGGACTTTTCATTTTGAGTTCTCTTTCTGGAGGTGATTGACGAATTCTTTCCATTTCTATTTTTACCCTCTGGTTCTAAAATATCAAGGCAGTTTTCCTTGATAATTTTGTGAAATATGATGTCTAAGGTTTTTCTTTGGTGATAGATTTCAGTTAGTCTAACAATATTAAGTTACCTTTGTGGAATCTTTTTTCTCCAAACCAATTATTTTAACAATGAGATATTTCATATTTTCTCCTATTTTCATTTTTTGGTGTTGTTTTATTAGTTCTTAATGTCTCATGATGTCACTAGCTTCTACTTTCCCAATTTTAATTTTTAAGGAATTATTTACTTCAATGAGTTTTTATCTCTCTCTCTCTCTCTCTTTTTTGTTTTAGCCAATTCTACTTTTTTAAGGTATTCTCTTTTTTTAGTGAATTTATGTACATCTTTTTTCTCTTTGGTTTATTCTGTTTTTTAAGACCAATTTTCTTTAATTTTGTTTTGTGCTTCCTTTAGCAAGTTTTTAACTCTTCTGTTCTTATTTTCTTGCATCAGTCATATTTTCCACAATTTTTCCTTTATCTCTCTTATTTGATTTTCAAATCTTTTTTGAGCTCTTCTGGGAATTATTTTTGGAACTGAGAACAATTCACATTTTTTCAAAACTTTGAATGTCTTTGTTGTTTTTTCCTGAGCTTATTTTCTTCTTCCCTGTCAACTTTCTATACTCAGGATTTTTTTTTTTTTGTTCTTTGCTCATCTTCCAGTCTATTTTTTTAGCATTTAACCTTATATTAACATTGGGCTTTGTTCCAGGGATGTTCCAGGCTTCAGGGTTTGTGTGTGTGTGTGTGTGTGTGTGTGTGTGTGTGTGTGTGTGTGTGTGTGTGTGTGTGTGTGTGTGTGTGTGTGTGTGCGCGCGCGCGCGCGCGCGCGCGCGCGCGCGCATGCGCATGGACACGCGTTAATGTTTTCAAAGCTATTTCTGGAGTTCTTTAAATTTTCAGTTCTTCCAAGGTGGTATGATCTAAGAAGCAGTGTGGGCACTGCTCTCCTGGATTGTCTTCTTATCACAAACACCACTTTCTACCCTAGAAATCTGACCAGTGCTCATGCTCCCCTGATCCAGTGTGTTATTCTTCTTTCTGATCCTGAGACTGGGACCTGGAAGCAAGTATGGGTAATGAAATAAAGTTCTCCACCCAGTGCCAACAAAGGTAACCTGTAACCTCCTTCCAAATCGTTGTCTGAACCATCTGTGGGATGAGAGCTCAAGAAGCTCACGAAGCTGCTGCTAACACAGTCGCCCCAAAGGCCTGTTGTAGGCTTGTTGCAGGCCTGCTGGGGTGCAGCCTGCACAGAACTGTGCTCCATTCTCATCTCAGTGAGACATAGACTTTTCCTGCTGACCTTCTAAGCTGCTTTGGGCTTGATAATTATTTTGCCCCATCCTTTTGTTGGTTCTGCCATTCTAGATTTCATTTTGAGGTTATGTTTTAAAGTTGTTTGGACCAAATTTGGGAGAGTTTAGTTGAATCCAGTCTTCTCTCCATTATCTTGGCTCTGGTCCCTAGGTCTGAATATTTTATTAAAGAAAACATGGGCATAAGTACTATATGAATCTCATTTTATAAATGAATAAAATGATGAATACTAGCATCATATAGAAGTAAAGAAGTATCAGAACTGGAGGAAATATTGATATCTGCATTGCATAAGTATAATGCTTTTGCAGTATATGATAAAGCAGAAAAAAAGTAATTTAGAATCAGAAAATCTTTTCTACTTATTACCTATATGAACATGGACAAGTGTGGGGGGTTTTTGGTTTTTTGTTTTTGTTACCTGAAAAGTCTTAGTTTCCCCATTGGTAAAATTATAGGGCTGGCCTCTAAGTTTCATTCCTGATTTAGATATGATGGTTCTATGAGTTATATTAGACATTGTATATATTACTACATCTTTTTGTGCATAGTTTCCCTCATTTAAAATTGTATATAAATATATACTTAATAATTGCATTTAGCACATAACTGATGCTTTGGAAATGTATGGGAATATAAAATCTCCATAGTCCTGATGGTAAATTGTATAAAATGGCTTCCTTGAAGATGCTTCAATCATATATCTAGAGTGCTTGTTCTAAAAATTCAATGAATATCCCATGTATTAATAGTTTCTTTTTAAAGAAAAAAAGATAATACAGAATAAAATATAATTAACACTTATAAAGTATTTATTGCATACTGAGTACAATGCTCAGCGCTTGAGGAAGCTCTTATAACATATACAACCATGAGTTCTAAATGGATATGCAATATAAATTCAAAATATCGTATCATTAAATTTTATATGTATATGTAAACTTGAATATAGTTTCCTCTCAATAAGTCTATATAAACATGGATCTCTGTCTCTCTCATACACACACACACACACACACACACACACACACACACACACACACACATATCTTCCTGACTCTAAGCCCAATTACCTATCTTTGTTATAGTAAGGAGTGAGACACAGAATCAGAATCTAGACATAAATTTAGGAATGACTACATAATAAAGAACCAAATAAACTAATAAAGGAATTTAATTGTGTAGTAAGATAGGTGGCACAGTAGAAAGTGCCAGGCTGGAAGTCACAAAGTCACATCTTTCTGAGTTCAAAATTGGCCTCAAGCACTTACTAGCTGTATGACCCTAGGCAAATCACTTAATCCTGTTTGCCTTAATTCCTCATATACAAATGAGCTGGAAATGGAAATAGCAAAGCACTCTAGTGTCTTTGTCAAGATAATGCCCAATGTGGTGACAAAGAATCAGAAATGAGTGAAAATAGTCTTACTCCAAAGTATGGCTAGCTGTTTTAACAACATTTAAAACAATAATGCCAATATTTTTATGGAGCAGTTAGGTGGTACAGTAGATAGAGCTCTGGTTGTGTAGTCAGGGAAATCTGACTTCAAAATCTGGTCTCAGACAATTGTTAGCTATGTGACCTTGGGGAAGTCACTTAACCCCATATGCCTGTTTCCACATCTATAAAATGAGTTGGAGTAGGAAATGGCAAACCATTTCAAATCTTTGTCAAGAAAACCCCAAATGGGGTCAGACATGCATAAAATGACTTAACAAAAGCATTCTCATATGATTTTTGGCAACTAGATGGTACAGAGGATATAGATCAGATCTAGAATCAGGAAGACCTAAATTCAAATCCAGCCTCAGACACTTACCTGGCTAAGTCACTGAACCCTATTTACTTCAGTTTCCATGTCTGTAAAATGAACCAAGGAAGGAAATAGCAAATCACTCCAGTATCTTTCTCAAGAAAACCAAAAATGGAGTCATGAACTGTCACACATTACTGAACATGACTAAACAACAAGAACAAATAACAAATACGAGGAATTCAGAGAAACAAGGTTATAATTATATGAACTGACACAGAATTAAGTAGAACCAAAATAACCATATGCATGTTTACAGTAATGTAAATGAAAAGAAAATTGAAAAGAAACCAAACTGAGTATTAGGGTTTAAAAAAAAAAGTTTATGTACCAAAGAGTAAAAATTTCCTTACTCAGAATAAAGAAGCAAGAATTTTGTTGTTGTTCAGTTGTTTAGCCATGTCTGACTCTTTGTGAGCCCATGGACAGTAGTAAACCAAGCCCTTCTATCCTCCATCTCCTCAAATGTTTCGAAGTTCATGTTCAAGGCTTCCACGACGTTATCCATCCATTTCATCCTCTGCCTTTTTCCTTTTGTTTTCACTCTTTCCCAGTGTTAAGGTCTTTTTTTATCTACTCCTGTCTTCTCATTATGTGGCTAGAGTATTTAAGTTTCATCTTCAGTATTTGACCTTCTGATAAACAGCCTGGATTAATTTCTTTAAGTATTGACTGATTTGACCTTGCTACTCAAGAGACTTTCAAATGTCTTCCCTAGCACCCCAATTCAAAAGCGTCTATTCTGTAGTTCTCAGTTTTCCTTGTAGCACAACTCTCATAATATAATTGCTACTGAAAACACAACAAAAACACATTGTTCTGATTATACAGACCTTTTTCAAGCAACGTGATATCTATTTCTAGTGTGCTGTCCAGATTTTCCATTGCCTTTTTCATGGCAACAGTTGCTATCTTCAGTGATCCTTGAGTCCATGAATATAAAATGTGGCACTGCTTTCTTCACCATTTATTTGATAGGAAAAGATAGAACCAGTTGCCATGAACTTTGTTGTTGTTGGTTTTTGTTTGTTTGTTTTGTTTTTGCTTTTGGTAATAACCATTAGGTGACTTGCTGGAGGTGACATAGCTAGTAAGTGTTTGAGGCAAGATTTGAAATCAGGTACCCCTGACTCCAGGGTCTCTGTTCTACTCACTGTGTCATCTAGCCACCCCCAAGTCAGCTTTTACACTTTCCTTTTTCACTTTCTTCAAAAGACTTCTTAATTTTTTACTTTCTACCATCAGAGCAGTATCATCTGTATATCTGAAACTGTTGATGTTCTTAACAGCAAACTTAATTCCATCTTTTGATTCATCCAGCCTGAGATTTCTCATGATCTACTCTGTATATCAGTTAAATAAGGTGGCAATATATAGCCTTGTCACACTTCTTTTCCTATCTTAAATCAATCAATTGTTCCATGCTTGGTTCTAACTATTGCTTCTTGACCCACATAAAAGTTCCATGTGGTACGTTAGATTATCTGGTACTCCCCTCTCTTTGAGGACTTGACACATTTTATTGTGATCTACACAGTGGAAGACATTAGCAGAAATGTTTTATTTTCTCCCCTGGAACACCCTTGTTTTCTCCATAATGCAACGAATATTATTAATTTGGTTTCTAGTTCCTCAACCTCTTTGAAAACCAGCCTGCTCTTCTGGTAATTCTCAATTCATATATTTCAGAAGCCTAACTTCCAAGATCTTAAGTATAACATTGTTGGCATATGAAAAGAAAGCAATTGTTTTGTAATTTGAAGATTCTTTGGCATTGCTCTTATTTAGGATTGGGATATCAAATTTGATGGCATATTGAGTATAGCACTTCAATATCACCTTTGAGGATTTTAAATAGTTCAGTTGGTATTCCTATCCATTTAAGTTCACTGACACCCAAGATGTTGATATTTAATCTTTCCATCTCCTGTTTGACCAGATTCAGCTTACTTGGTTCATAAATCTTGTATCCAATGTTCTTATGCAGTATTGATCTTTGTAGCATCAGACTTTCCTTTCATCACTAGACAAATTTACACTTGATATTCCCTTTAGTTTTAGCCCAGTTGCTTCATTAGTGCTGGAGTTATTTGTACTTGTTCTTCCACTCTTCCTCAGTAGCATGCTGGATGCTTTCTAGCATAAGGGGCTCATCTTTCAGTGTCATTGCTTTTATCATTGTAATACTGTTCATTGGAATTTCTTGACAAAGACAGAGGAGTAGTCTGCCTTTTCCTTCCCTAGATAACCGCTTTTTAAAGGAGACTCCAAATTGTCCTGTACATTTTGGGTAGTCTTTCAAGACATAGCTCATAGTTTTATTGAGCTATGTAAGCCCTTCCATGACAAGAAGATAGTGATCCAGGAGGGGAAACAGGGATATGGATCCAGAATGTTGTGCTCTATTTGTGTGTGTGTGTGTGTGTGTGTGTATGTGTGTGTGTGTGATAATAGCTACGATGAAATCATAGCTCTTATAGCTAAATGAAGTCTTAGTGGTCATCTCTGAAATTTACAAGTGAACAAACTGAGACTCAGGGGTTTTAAATGACTTACCGAAAGTCACACAGATGGGAACATAGGAGGTCTTAGCATTCAGATCCTCTGATTTCTGAGTTCTTACAATTATATAAGGCTTTCTATTATTGATCAATTTTCTTTCCTCCACTTTAAGAGAGGTTCCAAATAATGATTCTAATGTAAAGTTAAAAGGTATCAATAAAAAATATTCTTTTAATCCAGCAGATCACTCTGTGTGTGTAAAACCTAGATATGTAGATAGATTTGTAGTACACACAATATTGCTTTAAAGAAATATTGACATAATCATGTAAGTAATGACCTAAAGTATAATAATACGCATTTTCTGGGCAAATGGTATTGTCCTATCCACTTAGGGAAGATAAAAAATTTAAATGAGTGAGTATCTGTGCCCTGATTTAGTTTAAGTTTCCTAGGAAAATCAAATAACCAATGCTAACTACAACAGAGAATATTACATGGTAGATATAGCATTGAGAATTAAAGTATCATTGGAGATTTGTTAGGGGAGCTCTTCTTTCTGTCTCATATACATATTAACTCATGAGTTATTTTAGTGGCAGGAGTATACTAACATTTAATTGATGAGAAATCTGTATCTGAGAGAAATTGACTATGCTTACTGTGCATAAATTTAGTATTTTGTACTTAGTATTTAGTCTTTGTACTTGTATTACTCTCCCCTCCTTTCCCATATAAAGCAAACCCCCTGGACACATTAGGTGTTTTTCGTTTTCCTTTGTAACCTAAGATTCTATAACAATGTGCATGTCATATAATAATTGTTTAAACATTTTGTCAAATGGAATCAAATGATATTTTGGAGACTGAATAACAGTGCATAATAGACCTAAAACTATTCCAAGAATCAAAAATCAATGCAGACTTCTTTGTTAAACATCTCATTGTGAATTCTATAAAAAACATACATCCAAACTTGTGGTGGCTTTCTATGATATTTACCATGAATTTTTCCACATGATGTTTCATTTATCTATTTATTTATTTATTTCGGTGTTCCAGGGGCACTACCATACAACCTAGATTTTTTCTTTCCCTCCATCCCCCTCACTCCCTCAAATTCCTCCTTCCTTCCCTGGAATGGCATACAATTTATATAGATTCTACACATATATTCCTATTAAATACATTTTCACCATAGTCATGTTGTGTAGAAGATTTAAAATGAATAGGAGAAATCATATAATAAAACAAAATGTAATAAAAAAGAAAATAATCTGCTGCAATCTGCAATTGAATTCCATAGTTCTTTCTCTGGATGTGGAAGGCATTTTGCCTTAAAAAACCATGAGGAATTTTTTAAGTCCTTGCATTGCAATGAAGTTCTAAGTCTACCAGAAAAAGTCCACGTATGCTGTGGTTGTTACTGTGCACAAAGTTCTCCTGGTTCTGCTCCTTTCACTCAGCATCAAATCATATCCGTCTTTCTAGGCCTCTCTGAAGTCTTCCTGTTCATCATTTCTTATAACACAATAGCATTCCATCACATTCAAATTCAATAATTTATTCAGCCATTCCCCAGTTGATGGGCATCTCCTTGATTTCAAGTTTTTGGTCACCACAAAGAGTGCTGCTATAAATAATTTTGTACATGTGGGACCCTTTCCCATTTTTGTGATCTCTTGGGGATACATTCCTAGAAGTGATATTGCTGGGACAGAGGGTGTAAATATTTTTGTAGCCATTTGGGCATAGTTCCAAATTGCTTTCCAGAATGGTTGGATGAGCTCACAGCTCCACCAACAATGAATTAGGGTAGCCAATCTGATGGGTGTGATGTGGGACCTCAGAGTTGTTTTGATTTGCTTCTCTCTAACCAATAGTGATTTAGAGCATTTTTTCATATGACTACAGATATCTTTAATTTCTTCCTCTGAAAACGGCCTACTCATATCCTTTGACTGTTTGTCAATTAGGGAATGGCTTTTATTTTTGTACATTTGACTCAGTTTTAGAAATGAGGCCTTTATCACAGACCTAGCTGCAAAAATGCTTTCCCAGTTTTCTGCATCCCTGAGAATCTTGGTTGCATTGGGTTTGGTTGTGCAAAAACTTTTCAGTTTAATGTAATCAAAATTATCCATCTTGCACTTCATAATACTTTCTATCTCTTCTTTAGTCGAAAATTCTTCCCTTCTCCGTAAATCTGACAAATATACTATTCCTTTGTTAACCAATTTGTCCATAGTATCAATCTTTATACATAGATCTTATATCCATTTGGACTTTATTCTTGTGTATTGTGTCAGTCATTGGTCTATGCCTAGTTTCTGCCACACTGCTATCCAGTTTTCTCAGAACAATTTTTGTCAAACAGTGAGTTCTTATCCCAGAAGCTGGGCTCCTTGGGTTTATCAAACAGTAGATTGCTATATTCTTTGACTCCTGTGACCACTTGTCTCCCCTTCTGTTTCTTAGCCTGTAACAAGTGGTTTTGATAATTGCGGCTTTATAATACAATTTGAGATCTGGTAGCTCTAAGCCACCTTCCCTAGAATTTTTTTTTCATTAGTCCCCTTGATATTCTGGACCTCTTCTTCTTCCAGATGAATTTTGATATTCCTTTTCTAACCCTAGAAAATATCTGTCTGATAGTTTAATTGATATGCCACTAAATGAGTAAATTAATTTAGGTAGAATTGTCACTTTTATTATATTGACTCAGCCTATGCATAAGCAACTGATGCTTTTTTACTTAGATCTGACTGTATTTGTGCGCTAAGTGTCTTGTAATTGTGTTCATATAGTCCCTGGGTTTGTTTTGACAGGCAAACTCCCAAATATTTTATAGTGTCTACCCTAACTTTAAATGGAATTTCTCTTTCTATCTCTTGCTGTTGGTCATTGTTACTAATATATAGAAATGCAGAAGATGTGTGTGGGTTTATTTTGTAATCTTCAACTTTGCCAAAGTTGTTTATTATTTCAAGTAGTTTTTTACTTGAATCTGTAGGATTCTCTAAATATATCATCATATCATCTGCAAAGAGTGATAACTTAGTTTCTTCTTTGCCTATAGTAATTCCTTCAATTTCTCTATCTTGTCTAATTGCTACAGCTAATATATATAGTACCATATTGAGTAATAGTGGTGATAAAGGACACCCTAGTTTCCCCTTGATATTACTAGAAATGCATCTAGCTTATCTCCATTGTTTATAATGCTTGCTGAAGGTTTCATGAAGATACTGCTTATTAATTTATGGAAAGTTCCCTTTATTCCCATGCTCTCCAGTATTTTCAATAGAAATGGGTGTTGCATTTTCTCAAAAGCTTTTTCTGCATATATTGAGATAATCGTGTTTTCTGTTAGTTTTGTTGTTGATATGATCAATAATGCTAATAGTTTTCCTAATATTGAAGCAGCCCTGCATTCCTGGTATGAATCCTACCTGATCATAATGTATTATTCATGTGATAAGTTCCTGTATTCTTTTTGGCCAAAATCTTATTTGAAATTTTTGCATCTATATTCATTAGAATAATTGGTCTGCAATTTTCTTTCTCTATTTTGTCTCTACCTGATTTAGGTATCAAAACCATATTTGTTTCCTAAAAAGAGTTTGGGAGGACTCCTTTTCCCCCACTTTTCCCAAATAGTCTCCGTAGTATTGGAATTAACGGTTCTTTAAATGTTTGGTAGAATTCACTTGTAATTCCATCCAGCCCTTGAGATTTTTTCCTAGGGAGTTCATTGATCGCTTGTTCAATTTCTTTTTCTGAGATTGGGTTGTTTAAGTATTCCACTTCCTCTTCTGTTAATCTGGGCAATATATTGTTTTTAAAATATTCATCCATCTCATTTAGATTGTCAAATTTATGGGCATAAAGTTAGGCAAAGTAATTTCTAATTATTGTTTTAATTTCCTCCTCATTGGAGTGAGTTCACCCTTTTCATTTTTAATATTGATAGTTTGCTTTTCTTTGTTTTTAATCAAATTGACCAAAGGTTTATCAGTTTTATTGATTTTTTTCATAAAACCACCTCTTAGTTTTATTTATTAGTTCTTAATTTCAATTTTATTAATATCTCCTCTGCTTTTCTGTATTTCTAATTTGGTATTTACTTGTGGCTTTTCAGTTTGTTCTTTTCCTATCTTTTTCAGCTGCATACCTAATTTATTGATCTCCTCTTTCTCTATTTTATTCATGTAGGCATTTAAAGATATAAAGCTTCCCCTAAGAATTGCTTTTGCAGTATCCCATAAGATTTGGTTGGTTGTCTCATTTTTCTGATTCTCTTGAATGAAGTTGTTGATTGTTTCTATGATTTGTTGTTTAACCCACTCCTTTAACATTAGATTATTTAGTTTCCAATTAATTTTTGGTCTGTCTTTCCATAGACTTTTATTACATATGATTGTTAATGCATGATGATCTGAGAAGGATGCATTGACTATCTCTGCCTTCCATCACTGGACTGTGAGGTTTTTATGCCCTAGTACATGGTCAATTTTTGTGTATGTGCCATGTACCACTGAGAAAATGGTGTATTCCTTTCTATCCCCATTCAGTTTTCTCCAGAGATCTATCATATCTACCTTATCCAGAGTTTTATTCACTCCTTAACTAATTTCCTGTTTATTTTATGGTTATATTTATCAACTTCAGAGAGGGGGTGTTTGAGGTTCCCCACTAGTATATATTTCTTGCTGTAACTCCCTTAACTTTTCCTCCAAGAATTTGGATGCTATACCACTTGGAGCATATATGTTTAATAATGGTATTGCTTCATTTACTATGATGCCTTTTAGCAAGATATGGTTTTCTTTCTTATCTATTTTGATTGGATCTATTTCTGCTTTTCCTTTGTCTGAGATTAGGATTGCTACCCCTGCTTTTGTTACATCAGATGAAGTACCAAATATTCTGCTCTATCCTTTTTACCTTTACCCTGTATGTATTCCCCCATTTCACATGTGTTTCTTATAAACAACATATTGTTGGATTATGGCTTTTGATCCATTCTGCTGTCTCCATTTTATAGGAGAACTCATCCTATTTACATTCATGATTACTATCTGTGTCTTTCTCTTTGTCTTCTTTCCCACCATTTGTGCTTTTAGTTCTCCCTTCTCCATTTCCCTCCACAATAGAGTTTTAATTTTTGACCACCACCTCCTTCAGTCTTCCCTTCCTTCTTTCAGCCCCCCTCCCTTTTACTGTCCTTTACCCATACTTCTTCTTCCCTTTTACCCTTCCCTCCCCCTCTCTTTCTCCTTTCCCCTCCTACTACATATAGAGCTAGGTAGATTTATATACTTAATTAAATTTATTGTTCCCTCCTTGAACTAAATCAGATGAGAGGATTTCTTAAACAGTGTTCGTCTCCCTCCTTTTTTTCTCTCTACCGTAATTTAATTTTGTACTTCTTCCTGTGATGTAATTTGCCATTTTCTGCTTCCTCCCTTTCACATCTCCTGTTACAATCCCTTCACATGCTTAAATCACGTTTTTATTACCACATAATTTACTGTATACCTGTTCCCTCTATCTCTGTCTATCCCTTTTATATTTTGTAATAGATGTACAATTCTCCAGATTAACAAGTATCATCTTCCCTTATAGAGAAGTAAACAGTTTGCCCAAATTGAGTAACAAGTTGTCTTTTCCCCTCTTTACCTTTTTATGCCTCTCTTGAGATTTGAATTTGAAAATCGAATTTTCTATTCAGTTCTGAGCTTTACATCAGGAAGGTCTGGAAATCCCTTATTTCATTGAATGTCCGTTTCCTTGTCTGAAATGTCATGCTGAACTTTGTTGCTTAATTGATCTTTGGTTGTAGTCCCAGTTCCTTTGCCTTGTGGAATATCATATTCCAATTCCTTTAGTCTTTTAATATAGAAGCTACAAGGTGCTGTGTGGTCCTGACTGCAGCTCCTGGATATTTGAATGGTTTCTTTCTAGCTGCCTGTAGAATTTTCTCCTTCAATTGATAGTTCTGGAATTTTGCAACAATGTTTCTTGTTGTTTTTAGTTTGGGATCCCTTTTAGGAGTCAAACGGTGGATTCTTTCAATGACTATTTTACCCTCTGAAGCTAGGAATTCTGAGCAGTTTTCCTTGATGATTTCTTGGAAGATATTGTCCAGCCTCTTTTTTTTTCATCATGGCTTTCTGGTAGGCCAATAATTCTTAAATTTTATTACCTGGATTTGTTTTCCAGTTCAATTGTTTTTCCAATTAGATATTTTACATTTTCTTCTATCTTTTCCTTCTTTAGATTTTGTTTGTCTGATTCTTGATGTCTCATAGAGTCATTAGCTTCTACTTCTCCAATTCTAATTTTCATCAAATTGTTTTCTTCAGTTAGTTTTTGTACTTCCTTTTCCATTTGTTCAATTTTCCTTTTTAAAGATCTATTATCTTCAGTGAATTCTGTTTTCATACTTTTAAAATCATTGGCCATTTTTTCTTCTATTCCCTTCTTCAGCTGTTCCAGGAGTGCTCTTTGTGCATGAGAGTGGTTCATAATCCCTTCTGAAGTTTCAGATGGGAGTACGGTCTCAATGCTGACCTCTTTGATATTCGTGTTTTGGTCCTTGTCCCCATAGAATGATTCTGTGGTCTTTTCCTTCCTCCTTTGCTTCTTGCTCATGATGGTGAGGCTTTGTGTGTTGTGGCCTCTGGTTCTTTCTACTAGAAGCTTAAAAACGTGATGCTTAGCTGACTGGTGTGAGAAAGCAAAGGTGAATTCTGTTTGTGTTTCCCAGCATTAGCCCAGGACCTAGCTTGTTAAGTGTGGGGGAGGGGTGGTCTGGTCAGGGGGCATCTTCTCAGCTGACCTAGAGCAAAGACAAGCTCAGGGACTGGTGATCCTGGGCTGCTCTATCGTCTTCTGGTTTCCCCTGGAGTGCTAAGGCATCTGGGTCCTGATGTTGGTTTCAAGACTCCACCCCTGTGAAGCTCTGGTCCTCTGCCACAATAAGAGGAATTCCCCCTTAGCAATTTTCCTAGCCTCAGGTGCTATGAGACTGTTTGCCCCTTCTGCTAATCCCACTGATCCAAGATTTTTCTGGGGAAATATTTTATGGTTCTTTCAAGGTCAACAAGGGGAGTGGGGGAAAGTCTTTAAGAGTCACTCCACCATGTTGGCTCCTGGAAGTTCAAGTAGGTGACTTACAGACATTTAATCTCTGGGCTGAAAGTCTCACGAGCAAGTGCTGCAGATACCTGGGCTTTCTTGTGTGGCTCTCACTTTCTTGATTCTGCTTGACTCTTGCCCTGAGCTGCTATCCTGCTGTGCTGCCACTTCGTCAGACCACCCCTTGGCTTTCCAGATCAGCCCTGCCACAGCAGGGATGCTGTGCTGTGTGTTCCTCCAGCCCCATGGAACCTGTCATTCTTGTCGACCTTCCTGTCTGTCCTGGGCTGTGAATCTGTCACAGACTGTCTCCTATTGGATTATGCACCTCCAGAATTTGGTCACATTTTCTTCTCAGAGGTATCTGAGGGAGTTCGTCTAAGAGGTTAGGTGAGTAATTGCTCTCATTCCACCTTCTTGTCTCTGCCTCCCCCCTGATACTTTTTTTAAATGGTTGGTTGTATTACAAAACTAAAGATGATAGAAACCATATGGGTGAAAATTCTTCCACTAAATAAATTAATTATTTTGGACCATTCACAGTTCCAAAAGATCTTGAGATAGTATAATAGAATTCTTCTGACAAAAATCTGTATTTCTACTTTCAGTGTTAATGAAAAATTCATGCACAGTATCTATTTTTTCCCTTTAACTATTTAGTGAGTTTTCAAAAATTTTATTATTATTCCTGAAATGAGAGCATATAATTTTCTTTCTTTTCAGCCTTAATTTCTAAACCTTCTCATCATTAGTTCTTAGCTGTGACTTTTGATAGCTATGAAATATGTTATAATCACAGTCTTCTTTTTGATAGGTACACAGGATGGACTTTTCTTCGTTATCTGATAGCATTTTCTTCTATGCCTACGGAATATGAGTCACAGGGAAAGTGGAAGAGAAATCCTCTAGTCCTGTATTACCTTTTTCTTCTGCCCTGAAGTTGCTCCACTAAAAGTAAGTATATAGTGGGGCCGAAAATTTATGGAACCTCAAATGGAAAGTCACAGGAAAGAATAAGCAGTTATAAGAAGAGCAGTATTATAACCACAGTACCACAATTATGTCATATGTGGCAAAGAGAATAACATTGTAAGTCCAGCAAAATATTTACATAAAGAAGGTTAATTCACAAGAAATCTTCTAGAGCTTTATGGTGTACAAAGCAGTGTTCTGAAAATAACCATATGAGAAAAACAGTGTAATTGATATCCTCATTTTATATAAAGAAACTCAAACTCATCAACCTCAATCCTTTGATGCTAAGATCATTTTTTCCTTCATCCTACTGCTTCCTTCACGCAAACACAACTCACATTTCCTGAAGTATTGAACACATATTGCTTGTTAGGTAAACAAAAAACTGGCTAAAATAGAAATTCTTGAGGTTTTGTCAGTCATGGAACCCTTTGGTGACAGTTTGAAGAAGTCTTTGCAACCTTTCTGTAATTGTTCTACCCACCAACCCCCCCTTAAGTTCATAGCTGAAGAAAATTCTAGTTTTAGCAAGGTATTAGTAAAAACAAAGATGTATTTTATATCCAATTTCATTAGCCTGCTGAGTTGATGAACTTTTAGACTTCCAAATCAAATAATTCAATGTAAAATCTGAGTGAGCATTACAAAGGTCAGAGTAGGCATCAGGAGACAAAGATATTCTACTTGACCTTGTAGAAATGCCAGTAATGGAAAAGGCACAAATTGCTTTTGAGTCTAGATTTTGTGTTTTATTCCTGTCTGTAAGATTAAGAAAGACTTACATATAGTTTTACTTAGTTTTGTACCATATAGAAATGACCATAGGGACAATTTATTTTCTCAATAGGTAGATAATACATACATTATTGTTTTTCAGTCAGCTCAGTAGTATCCAACTGTTTGTGACCCCACTTAGGGTTTTCTTGGCAAAAGTACTGGATTAGTTTACCATTTTTTTCTTTAACTCATTTTACAAATAAGGAAACTGAGGCAAAGAGGGTGAAGTGACCTGCCTCATCCAACTAGATAGTGTCTAAGACCAAATTTTAACTCAGGTGTTCCTGTCTCCAGCTGTTGCACTCACGGCACCACTTAGCTGCTCTTTCCACACACATATTCACATGTGCACACAAATGTGCACACACACAGACATACACACACTGTAAATTGCAAAGAAATTGACAATCTGCAATGGTAGAGGAGTGTTCCTAATAATAATGAAATCAAAAGTCTAGTTAGTATCCCTGTTATACTATTAAAAATATAAGAAGCTTTTATTTCCCAAAGCATTTTTCATCTCTGTATAATTTAATTAATTTCTCCCCCAAATGTTGGGATTATCATTGCTAAGCAGATGTGGAAATTGAAGCATATAAATTTAAGTTACTTATATAATGTATTATAGCTGGTAAGCTGCACTTTTTACTCTCAGATAGTAAAGATAGTATTTAGATGACAATATATTAGGTTATAAAGAAAAAGAATCATGCCATAGGTCAGATCAAATCTTTCTATGTAGAATTTAGTTCATAAAGTCATAGATCTAGAACTGGAAAGGACTCCAGAAACCATCTATTTCAAAGCCACCATTTTACAGATCTGATAAGAAAGATCTAAAAAGCATGTCCCAGAGCCACAAACTGAATGCAGAACCTCTGATTGTAGAATCTTTATTACACTGCCTCTGGGTTAAGGGGGGAAATTGAGAAACCAGAAGTATCAGAATTATGAGTAATAGAAGGAAACATACTTTTATTTCCAACACCTTTACAATGTGATTTATTCCTAAGAACTGCATATTTTCAGTAATTGATATTCTGTTGAAGTTCAAGGTATATTTTCAATCTCAACAGAGTTTAAATGAGATTTTGTTTTTGCAGACATGATTATTTGGAAGTAGGTTAATCCTTCCCATACTCACTGAAGTATAATGGTACCTCTATGTACATGTGTATGTATTATGTGCGTATATATGTATGTGTGTGTCTATATATAAACACATCAAATTAGTTCTTTATATAAAGTTTTAAATATAGAATTGCATGAAAAATTGTTGAAACATTGACAGTTAGAATTATTGTTTCAAATGGTTGTATTAATTCAAACACAGAAGACATTGGACTTATTTTTCAATTTCATATTGACCTATTACTAGAAGTAAAATGATAACTCCTTTTCTTTTTGACCCTAAAAAAATGGCTAAATTCTCACCATAGGACTTGTGTAATAACCTATATTCACTGAAGCAGCTAGATTTCTCTTCTAATTGGCTTGCTGTCAGACTTGCCAAAAGGAAGGAGAATAGGTACAGTTATCAATATTTTACCAGTTTTTTTTCTTTTTGCTTCTAAATTCAAAACTCTGTACCATCTTTTAGTGCAACATGGAAAAGAACATTCTATTCACTTCAGACAAATAATTAGCACTCAACACCTAGCCTGGACTATGCCTGTGACAATGAGTGGAGGTAACAATGATTACATTTGTAGATACTGACTATTCAGGCATTCAGCTACCTAAAAACTAAAAATAGGAGCTGTGAGTCCTCAGATCCATTCCAGATCATCTTGGACAAAATGCCCTCTGCTGCTTTTTTTTTTTAATTTTCTCTCAATCTTCTTTCAAGTTAGTCTTCATTGACTTTGCCAATAGTTCATATGTAACCTTGCAACTCTCCTCTCCTTCTTGATCATAGGATTGTAGATTTAGAGTCAGAAAGGCCTAGAAGCCATCAAATCCACTTCCCTCATTTGACTTTTGAAGAAATGGAAGCTGAGAGAGATTAAATTACTTTTTCAAGGCCATGCAAGTAGTATCTGAGGCAAGATTTGAGAGCAAGTCTACCTATTTCCAAATCCAATCCCCTCTACCCAACTACCTTCAATCTTTTTTCTGATTAGCAATCAAGAACAATAATGAGTATGACAAGCCACCCTGGACAAACCCCCAAAGTATGCTGTGATCACCTGTTATTGTCATGGCAATTGTTCTTTATTTTTGAAGAGGACCAGTGACATCATGGGGTGATAACTTCACCTGCTGAATGTTTTCTACCAAGTAACAACCACAAGTGGTCTGAAAAGTGACAACTTTTGTGTGTCTCAAAAGCTCACTGTCAACTTGCTATATTTTCCTTCCCACATGTCTAGGTTTTTTTCTCCTTAAGATGAATTTCTTTTGGAGTAAGATCCAGTCTCTCTGAAACTTGACTGTGGTTGTGAACCCTTAACACTTATCCTTCTTGCACTTTGGGATTTATATACATTTTTAAGCACTTACCAGTGTTTGACATCCTGAGCTAACTTGTGTTTGAATGTGACATATTTAGTAGTAATTCTGGAGGAAACAAATGGTAGAAAGTTTTAGCAACATACAGCTATTTTCCTCCATTGAATAAGTACTTTGGATGTTATTACTGAGCCACAATTTTTAATATAGTTATTTTCCCCCTGAGTGATTAGATTATTAGGAATTATACATGGGAGGCATGTAGATTTTGAACTTGTTGTTTTTGTCTAATCATGTCTTTTCATTGGTGCAGGGAGCTCGCAGTGTTGAAACACCCCTCCATTGATGCATATCACCAACCAGCCTCATTTTTTATTTTGGAGAGTTGTTAGGGGGCACTTACAAGTTAGGTTTCTTGCCCATGTTAACGTAAGGTTAATGGTGGGTGAGGAGAAGAGTTAAAGATCTTCCCCATCCATTAATAGGCCTCAGATATCTTTTGTTCATTTCTAATAAGTCAATGGGTGAGGAAGGTCATGCCCTCCAGCCCTGAAAAGAGTATATATACCTTGAGGTGAGAATAAGAAATTCTTCTTATTTTTTGGAAGAAGGTTGGTATGCCAGATGAGAATCGGGGTAGCCACTATGGACCCCCCTTAACCCCAGTTTTGAAAATCAACATGTTGGTGCTTCTCTCTCTGGTAATGATGTAAGTATTATCGTCTATGGTCAGACAGTTGGACATCCTGTTTGTTGGTATTTTTGTTTGTAGGGACAGCTAGGTGGTGCAGTGGATAGAGCACCAGTACAGGAGTCAGGAGTACCTGAGTTCAAATCTCACCTCAGACACTTGACACTCACTAGCTGTGTGACCTTTGGCAAGTCACTTAACCTCAAGTGCCTCATCCTGGGTCATCTCCAGTCATCCTGATGAATATCTGATCACTGGATTCAGATGACTCTTGAGGAGAAGTGAGGCTGGTGACCTGCACAGACCTCCCGCACTCAAATCAAAGTCAAGTGCAAGTGATGTCATTATTTCTCTGATGTCATGGTCTTCTTTGGCAACAAATTACAAACACACACACACACACACACACACATTTTTATTTGTAATTTCTGTTTGTATTTTCTCTGAAGTTCAGGGTGCTGACTTTTCCAAACCCTGAACTAATTGAATGATATATGTATTTGATTAAAGTGATTGTTGACCTTTCAGAAGTTACTTTCCTTAGAAAAGCAGATCTAAGGACCTGTACAGCAGACCTTCCTGTGCATGTTGGAGTCCTTGCTGCTACAGCACACAGCTAATATGTGTTGGAGTTAGGACCTGAACCCAAATCTTACTGACCTCAAAGCCAATTCTATTACCCTGTACTGCCTTTTGAGCTTTCTTTTAAACTTAATAAATGAAAATGAGGCTGCTGATATATTGTCAACAGCACATGCATTTGTCATTTTTTTTAACAAGAATGGATTGGCAGCATTTTTCCATCTAACCTTTTTCACACGTGAAACCAACCAGAGCCAGTACTGTGAAGACAGTGAAGTTTAACATTGGTCTCTTCTATATCACTCTCCTTTCCCTCAACTTTAGCTATTTTCTCCCCTCTCTGCTAGTAGATTGTTCCTTCTCTTAATCAAATCCTGTATCTCCAAAGGCTCTAGTATCCTTTATAACTTACTGTTCATGTAAATTTCTGTGATCCCATTCTCAAGAAAAATTTTTTTTCTGTCAACATGATCAACAAAAATGAATAAACAAAAAACTGTATTCTGATAAAGGTATTTTAGATACTATTGAACAAGTTTTTTTTAAACTTTCTTATTTAATTTTGTTTTAATAATAGTTCCCAAATTATCTTCCTCCTTCTAATAAGAATAGAATTTTCATAGAAGTTGAACACTATGACAGAATATTGTAGACCACTGAGTCCAAACTCTTCATTCTATAGATGAGGAAACTGAGGACCAGAAACATGAAGAAACTTGTCAGATTTAACACATCCATTTTGTAGCAGCATTAAGGCAAGAACCAAGGTTCACTGATTCCCAGTTCAAGATTATTTTCCTTATACCATTCTTGCTAATTGACAGTGATGCTCAATTGTAAAGAGGAAGGAAGTAATCTTGATATTTGTACAGTCGCACCTGATTATAAATATCGAGTGGCATATTAAATTATATACAGCATTTAAAAGGGTCATCTGTTCTTGTATAAAGGAATACATATACTCACATGGCCACATAGAGAGAAACACATGTCAGAGCCATTTATGTAAAGCAACTTCTGGTTGCTTTTCAGCAGAGGGGGGAAGGGTGAAGAGGAGGCACAACTAGATTGTCATTAGTAAAAAACCATGAGATCTTTAGCTTCCTAAACTTCAGACTTCTGAAGGCGAGCAATGACAATGTGTCAGAAATCTGGCAGTAAATATTCAGATTAATCAGAGAACAGTCACCCTGGGAAGCATTTTTCATTTTAAGCAACAACAAGGCAAGGACAGGTGGCCTTTTTAAATGCCCAGCGTTGATTAATGAAATGTGAGATGGATTGTGAAAACTGCCGAGAGCCTACCCAACCTTCTCTACATGACTTCTCAGGGGAAGGCTTGCCAGCACTTTCCTAGCTTTGTGAAATCAAGTGATTAAGTTTTAACTAGTAACTAGCTCTTCTCCTTGTCTCTCTCCATTACTAGGGGCCCTGGGATGAATGCTCTGCACTAGGTGTAATAATATTACCTTGTTCAATATAGCAGTTTATCTTTTCAAAGCAGTTTTTATACATTATCTCATTCGATTCTCATGACTTCCTTGTGAGGTTGAAATAGTGGAGCTTGTAATATTCAGTTTTTTAGATGACACCCAGAGAGGTTAATTTACTTGTTCACACAGTTAGCTAGTTGCAGACCTGGGACCAGAACTGTAGTTTCCTAATTCTCATGTAGCAATCCTTGAGCTATAGTGTTGTAACTAGGAATTCTGGCACATGAATCAAATTTATTTGTGAGGGAAAGGAACGTTTACCAGTGCTTCTTTGCCTGCTTCTTTGCTTGCACTTTGTTCTAGTCTTATAAGATATAAAGTGCTGGAGGGGAGACAAAAGGGAACTTCTTTAGGGAGAGAGAGTGATCAAGAGGACCAAACCCTTATGTATCACATGTCCCTGAAATGCCAGGGGTGTTCTTTGCCTTGTTTCCTGGTCATCAAACCTGGGCTCCAGGAACACCATTCTAGAAAACCCCAGATGTACCTGTTCCTTTTTCTGGGGTCATCACACTGGGAACTGAAATCTCCCTCTTCTAACCTTCACTCCATTTATGGAGGAGGAATTGCAAGGAAGCAATTCACCCTTTAGGCAGTTAGTGGGACACAGCCCATATCATTATGGCTTAATTTTCTCCTTGTTAATATGGTACCAGTTTTTATGCTTTAACATGAGGCAATATGGTACAATGGAAAAGACGCTTCCTCTGGAATCTGAGAACAAGTGTTCAGATCGTACCTGTGAAACAACTACCTAAGTGATCTTGTATGGGCATTTTACTGGCTTCAGGTTTCTCATATTTATAATGAGAAGGTTGGACTAGATTGTCTTAGTGCTTTTCTAGTTCTTGATACTATGAACCTGAATGAAAGCACTAAGGAAAATACTTTGCTCTCTATCTATAGAAAAAATTGTGTTCCATTTGTTATCCATAATGCAGCCCTTCATTTGTGTACCTTCTTCCTATGCTTCACTTCCTTGGACATGAATAACTTTAGTGCACATAGGTGGTTGCTAAGGAAATCAGTATATTTCCTTTTTATCTCCTTGTGGCAAATGTACTATATAAATGACAAATATGGAAGATAGTCTTCCTAGCAAATGGATTTCAGAGACTACCCAGATGTGCTAGCTCCAGTTTTCCTCAATCCTTATGTGAATTTGATACTTATACCTTCTGCATCATTACCCTTCTGCTAGATATTTAGCCTATTCAGAGCTCAGAGAGAGTAGTCATTTTAGTATTTAAATGTCAATTTCAAATATGGTCACAGATAAAAATATGGACTTACTTAAAATGTACATTTAACTCTAGCTGATATTTCTGTTTCTTACATGGGTACTTTTTTTAGGGTACAGCATCATAGAGCAGATTATGCATTGGACTTGGTGTCAGGAGACCTGGATTTAACCCTTACAAGGCTGGTATCCCAGTTAGTATAATAGAAAGATGCCCAATTTGGGAAACTCCTGAGATCTGCCTCCTACAATTGCTAGATCTATGACCATAGACAAGTCAAATAATATTTCTGAATTTCTTTATCTTTAAAATGTATATAATAATAACAGGAAGGGAAGATATAAGGAATTTTAATGCCTACTATGTGCCAGTCAGTGTGCTAAGCACTTTAAAAATATCATCTTATTCAATCTTCACAACAGTCCTGTAAGTAGATGTTATTACTATCCCCATTTTATAGTTGAGGAAACTGGGGCAAACAGATTAAATTATGTACCCAAGGTCATAGAACTAAGTATTGTGTAAGACAAAAGTTGAACTCATTTCTTCTTGACTCTAGGGCCAGAGGTGGGGAACCTGTGGACTTGAGGCCACATGTGGCCCTCTAGGTCCTCATGTGCAGCCTTTTGATTAAATCCAAACTTCATAGAAAAAATTTCCTTAATAAAAGTATTTCTTCTGTAAACTTGAACTCAGTCAAAAGGCTGTATACAAGGACTATGTGGCCTTGAGGCCAAAGGTATCCCACTCCTGCCCTTGAAATCTATCCTACTGCCTATACCTGTAACAGTGTGTTTCAGGCATAGGGAGATGAGATTTGGAGGGGAGAGGGGAAAGAAGGGAGAGAATAACCTATTTAAAGACCAAGAATAAAATGGAGACATAATGCCAAATTCAGGGAATGGTTATAAGTGCAATTTGTTTAGAGTGTATTGTTCATAAAGGAGAGTAATATGAAATGTCTTTAATGATAGATTGGAGCTAGACTGTGGAAGACCATGGAATTTAAAACAGACTGGGGACTCTGATGTGTCAACAATATACGCAGATAGACATGTTCAATAGACAGCTAAGTATGTGAGCTAGGGATTCAAGAAATTTGAGGAATAGATATAGATTTTCGAGTGATCTCCCTTGAGATGTTTCTAAGACACTGCTACCCTCACCACGATGCTGAATAAGTGTTACAATCTCAGTAATAAACAGTTTCCATGAGACTGAGAAGTCCAAAGCCCCTTAAGGCTTCTGCAAATTTCTCTCAAATTGAAGTGACAGTGCTATGGTGACTTTCCCCACCCTTTCAAAGAACAAGGAATTCTATTGCCCATTTGGCACTGAAGAAAAGCAAGGCTGTTCCTATAGCAAAGAAAATGTTGTAGTGACACACCTGAAGTGTTGTACCTCTCTCAATCTACAGAAGGCTCTAAAGAGCAGTAAGCCTAGGAAAGCCCATGTTGCAGTAGGATTCAATAAGTGAATGAATTTTCAGTGAAGTAATAATTGTCTTTCAATCAGCACAACCCTCCAGCTTCAAAGCCTGCCTTACTAGTTCAGCTCCCATTAACTTCTGTTTTCTATTAAGCAACTTTTTCTTTATGCTTTCTTTGACTTCTATCCATTACTCTTGTTTCATTTTCTTGAACTTTCTTGTGCTTTTGTTCCCCTTTCTCACTTCTTCTACCACCTACTATTTTCTAATCCTTCAGATTAGTGTCTTCACAACCAGTAAACCATCTTTAAATGAACTCACGACCTTTCCCTACTCCCCTTCCTAATGTCACTGTTACTGTGAGGGCACCACTATCCTTCCAATCTCTCAGGTTCACCATCTAAGAATCATGTTGGATTCCTCACTATTTCTCATCCTCCATGTCCAATATGTTGTCAAGGTCACTTCACCTTTACAACATATCTTCAATATTCTCCTCTGCCCAGATAATGCCATCACCCCAGCACATGTTTTTTATCACCAAATGACTGGACTTTTGCAATAGCCTACTATCTGGTCTCCCTGTTGCCAGTATTTCTTCCCCCTGGTCCATCCTTCATTCATCAACCAAAGTGATTTTCCTAAAGCACTGTTCCATGTCACCCCCATAATCAAATTCCAATAATTCCCTGTTACCTTTAGGGTCAAATGCAAAATCCTCTTCTTGGCATTAAAACACCTTCATAGCTCAGCCCCACCCTCTTCCTTTACATCTCCAGTCTTCTACTTTGCATTGCCTCCATCTACTCTTTGATCCATTGATAGTGACTTATTTGCCAAACTATGAACGAGACCCTTCATCTCTGTCCTTTGGGATATTTTCTCTAGTTGTTTTGCTTACTTAGAATGCTCTCCCTAAAACCACATCTTGCACAGGAAGTATTTCCCAATCTCTTACTTGTAGTGCCTTTCTTCAATTAATTATTCCCTAGTTATACTGCATATGACTTTTTTGAACATATGTGTTTTTTTAAGATGGTAAGCTCCTCAAAACAAGATCTGCCTTTTACCTTTTTTTATATCCCCAGCATTTAGCACAGAACTGGTACATAATGACTGGCTAATATGAAAACCAAAAAAGGTCCACCTTACTTCTAAATATGACCTTTGTAGACCTTATATAATCTTCTCATTAACTTAAATGATTTGATTTATAATTTTTCAGTTGTAATCTTGAAATCTCTGAAAAGTAAATAAGGTGGTTCATCACTATATTCTGCACCCATCATTATCTCTTGAGAAGGGTCTGTATTTCTCCTGAACATTCTATCTAGAAGTCTGCATTTCTTTTCCAGATGCTTTCATCTGCTTTCCTTACATAAATGGTATTTTTCTGCCTTTTTCAGCAACTGAAATGCCCAAATGTTAAGAAGATAGTACCTTACATAAGTGTACACAAAAATAAATATGTGGTAATTTGAGAAATGCTTCATGTAGAAGGTTTGGAAGGAAATTAGGGATTCTAAGTACATTTGAGGAAGGAACTCATTGAAAACATAGGAGACCACCTGTTCAAAGACAAAGAGACAAGAAACTGAGTGTTGTGAGACAGCTAGAGGAGATCCAAAACAGGTATATTTTATAGAAGCTAGGGCAAGAGTATATTCAGGAGATTATCGTGTTTAGCAGTGTCAAAAGAATGATAAAGAAAAGCAATGGAATTAATAGTTAAAGGATTGCTGCTAACCATGTAGAGAACAATTTCAGCTGATAGGTGGATTGGGTAATGATTTCAAGGGGTTCAGAAATATATTATAGGCAAAAAAATGTTCATCAAGGCTTTTCTAGGAGTTTGACTTTGAAAAGGAGAAGGAAGTATAAAGGGAGCAGTTGAAAAGGTTTTTTTTTCTTTTGTATTTAGTCTTTTGGTATATGGAAGGTCTGGACATATTTTTTAGGCAACAAGAAATAGGCAGTTAAAAAAGACTAAATAGAAAAGGAGAGAGAGAATGATTGATGGAGTGTGGTATCAAGGGTAAAATGAGAAGGATTCACTCTGGCAAAAAGGATCAATTGTTCCTTAGGGACTAGAGTAAAGGAGAATAGATTGGATAAAGATGTTGAGGTATGTCAAAGTATAGAGTAGGAGCAAATAAGGAATTAATAGTAGATGATTCTAACTTTATCAGTTGAGTGGTCATTGAGATTGACCTCTGGAGTGGGAATCTAGTGTAACTTGATAAGTGAAGAAATTTGGCAATAGTGCTGAGAAGAGTACAGTGGATAGTCAATCAGTGTAAAATTAAAGAATTAGAAGGCAGCAGTAAGATTCCCAGTGAGATTACACAATATAAATATGTAGGGGACAACATCAATGTGGCTGTATCTTACTCTAGGAATGTTCAACTGCATTTGAGTAGTAGCCAAGAAGCTGGATACATGTATGATGTGGGGAAGACAGGAGTGGTCCAAGGTATTCAAGGACTGATGACAGTGAATATATGAACTAATCAACTGTATGGTCATGGGAACAAAGGGAGGGAAATGAGATCAGTGCAAAGTGAATGAATTAGGAAGACAAGGAAGAATTTTGTGACAGGTCACAGTGAATATAAAGAATAACTCGAGGGGAGGGACAGAACATATGCCATAATGAGCAATTGTGTTCAGAGAGGGGACTTGCAAATTTGAGGGTCAAAGTTCATGGAGGTAGCACAGTTTGGGGTGCTTATGAGATCTCAGTTTTTGTTTCCTCTGGGTATCTGAATTTGAGTTACATTTTTTTCGTGAGCTCCATATATTGCGAACTTTGATGAACTTGGAGGCCTGGATGTATGAGAGTTTATCTTGAGAAGTTTTTGGAGTCCTCTAGTTCAAAGGTCAAATTTTGGATTGAACAGAAGATGTGAGCCAGGAAATGAACTACTTGAAAAGTGAAGGAAAGTGACCTGGAAATCATTAGATTTGACAAGAATATGAATATGGACATATGATAGAGGTTGAATGAACCCCAAAAGGGGCAAGATGACACAGTAATAGGAGCAAGAATAAGACCTAAAATAGCAATAGGGAGCACATTATATGCCAATTTCTTTTCTTGGTCAATTGACTTTATTTTAGTTTTGGAGGAATGACTCATGAGGGAAGGAACACCTACAAGTGGAGGGATGGTGTTCACAAATGAAGCTCCTTGGAAGGAGCTAAGTTTCCCAGTAGGCAAGATGGAATATGATATGAAAATGTCTTGCATAAAGTAGCAATAGAAAGAGGATAGAGGCTGGGACTTGCTGGAGCAGAGGTAAGTAAGGATGAGACAGGATGGCATAGTAACACGGGAAATGACTTTTTACTACAACAAACCTCTGCTGTGAATATCATTTAAGAGGAGAGGAAGGGAAGAGTTGAAATTTTGTTGGTTATTGGATAGGAGAAATGGCAGTTGATTAGGGGCCCTTTCCTTCAGGTTTCAGTGCTGTGGGATGGTTTGCACAGTCTGTTATATTTCCAAATACCTAATGAAAGGAAGCAGAAGTGGTAGGAAAATTGGGTAATACATAGGGCCTCAAGGGATTGGACACTGAAATCACACTTGACACCAATTCCTTTGATGATTGTAAGATTTTAGGAGTAGTAGAGGAATTAATGCATATCCAGCAGATGCTCTATATATGAAATTGCACACTAGACATGTAAGTGGGGCTGGTCCTTGGTGGACTCCAGTGAAAGACCTGGCATATAATTTTGGAGGGGCTGAATGATGCTATTTTCTCAAATGCTAATTGTGAGCACAGTGAAGCATTTCAACACTGCATATGGTGGCCTACTCTTACATAGTCTCTTCTACAAGTGAACTTTGTGGTAATAAATAAAATGATACAATATTTGTAAAATACTTAGCACATAGTAGGTGTTTGAGAAATATTCCCTTCTCTTTTCTCCAATAATGTAGTGCTGAGGTACACTATAAGTGTCCTCCAGAATTCTGTCCTGAGCCCTCTCCTCTTCTCTATGTAACATTAGTTGGTAATCTTATCAGCTCCCATTAATTTAATTATCATGCCTATCTTAGTAATTCTCAAATCTGCCTATATTACCTCTCTGCTGACTCCTATTCTCATGCCTCCAACTACCTTCAGACATCTCAAATTCGATGCCTAATATAGACCTCATTACATTTACCCCTAATCCTTTTCCCAACTCTTTCCTTCCCTATTATCATAGAAAGCAACGCCATCTTCTCAGTCCCTCAAACTTGCAACCTGCTCTTTCTCACCTCTCATATCTATTTTGTTGCCATGGCTATTTCACCTTTGCAACATCTCTCCAATCTGCCCACTGTTCTCCTCTAACTTTATCACCTCTCTAGTATGGGCTCTCATAATCTCATGCTTAGCATATTGTAATCACATTCTTGTGATCTGCCTGCCTCAAGTCTCTCCCCACTTCAGTTCATCCTCCAACCAGTCACTAAAGTTGTCTTTCTAAAGCACATTTTCATGTCACCACATTACTCAATAAGTGGCTCTCAATGACCATCAGAATAAAATACAAAATTTTTTGGTTGCCATTCAAAGTCCTTTGTAATCCAGCCCCTCCCACTTTTCCAAAAGACACTCTGTCTCTTGCCTGAAGCCATTTTCTCTTACTTTTCCCCATACATGCCAGAATGTTCTCCTCTACTCAGACTTCTGAGCTTCCTGGTTTCCTTTAAGTTCCAGTTTAACTTCTGACTTTTACTAGAAGCCTTTCTTAATTCTAGTGCCTTCCTGCTATTATTTTTTCTGTATACCATATCTGATATACAGCTTTTTTGTATATATTTTTGTATATTGTTTCCCCCATCAAACTGTAAATTACTTGAGGGTAGGGACTGTCTTCTGCCTCTTTTTGTTCCCAAGTCCTTAGGAGAATGCCTAATACAGAGCAAGCACATAATAAATGTTTATTCATTGATTATACAGTGTATGAAGTACTGCCACAATTGGCAATAAAGCCTTTAGTGAGGAAGTTTTCAAACCCAATGCCATATTAAGTCTAGACCTGGGAGTTCTGTACTCCTTGGACCAGTAACAATAAAGAGAGAAATCAATGCTTGTGGAAGTGTGTTGGTGTTAGTGTACAGCTCTTACCTCTACTTTTGGGAATAGGACATTTTGCTGATGTTCAGTTAAATGATCTGGCGACATCAGACTAAATAGGTATGAATATGAGAAGGGTAGGCACTAGGTATCCACCAACATCTGTGGAGTGATGGTAGCTCACCATGCTTTACTATATATTTCATAGGGCTATTGTATGAAATCACTATTAATGCAGTATAGAAATCCAAGTCATGATTTTTAAATGTAGAAATAACAATAATAATAATAGAATATGAGCTAACAAAATGGTGTTTTTTTGTTAAATGGTGTTATTTCAGCAGAATACTGCTTGACCTGTTGATTTAATTCTGATACTGGGCAGCTATTTTAAACCTACTCAAACAGTTAGCAGGTCTGAATTCAAGATAAATACTTTTTAAAAATATTTATGGAAAAGTATAGGCTTTATTTTTATAATTTCCTTGGAGAAAAATACACAAAACCACTTGATACCTGGACTAGTTTTATTGGGGCAGTACGAATGAAATTTAGGTTGCTCCTTCTTTAAATAATGGCAGCATGAGCAGCAATCTGATTCAATTAATCTCTCTTAGTAGATAGATTCATCATAGTCATTCACTTGTACTACATTCACACCAACTCTTAGAAAATCATCAAGGAGCTCTCTTTTAGGGCCATATTGAAAAGAATTGATATTCAAGTGCATCCTACCAGTTTTTCTCCATCACTTTCTGTTCCATCACTACAATTTAAGAGGACCTCCAATGAGGTTAAAGGACATGGGGGGAAGATAGAAGGGAGGAGCACAAGATCGCAATGATGTAGTTGCAATTCTTTTCTTATTTCTGAAGGAAAAAGACAAGGGTATAGTGGGAGGGCTTGCTTTAATTACACCAGAAATAATATAAAGTAAATATACTGTTTTGTGTCTGGAATATTAACTTTCCCTATTTTTTTTGTCAAATCACTACTCAATTTTTTAAAGCCCAATTTAAATATCCCCATCATAAAGAATCAAAAGATCTCTCCTATTATTAATGAATTAGACTTGCATCTCAAAAAGCACCCCTCTGATGAACTAACATTACTACATATATCAATAAACAATAAGCTAAAAATACTGAGCATGAGAGATGCAGTCAGTTCAACAACTCCTTCCAATGTTTTCCATACTTCTGAGGCCTACTTAAGATTCAGCACAATTTATATATTCTTGGTATTATCTGAAGTTGAGGAGACACATAAATTTAATTTTAGGGGAATTTATTCACTCCAGTCTAAATATCCAGGATTGGGAGAGGGATTCCTCATAAAAATTGAATGGTAATAAATTCAATATATATTAGGGTGGGAAAAAGAGGTAGATTGGAAGTTCATGGTGTGGTTGTGGGCCTCATTAATAAAGTGCTGAAAAATATGTTGATTTTCTAGGTTGATCTATCTTACAGAAGAGCATAAATGTCATTGTGAAGAATAGTACTGCTAGAAGACAAATAACTCTTGTATTTGTCAGCAGCAGCTCAGTCTAAGGAAAGCTTTAGCTATCAGTGAAAGAACCAAATATGCAGTGAAAACAGCAGTCTATTCACAACTCATCTCAGAAACAACATCTACAGAATAAAAGAACAGCCTAGATGTGGAGTTTCAGGGAAATAGTAGGGACATAATCTAGCTGTTTTGTTATAGGAGAGCTTTGAAAGGTGCTCTAGCACAAACACAATCCAAGAAGCTCCAGTTTAACAGGTAGCAGTTATTCTGCTAGCAATGTGGGAAACTGTAGGAGATAGTATCCATTTGTGTATTCATGACTAGGGGACGTTCCCTTGTGCTATCCTATTAAAGTTTGATTTATGATTTTCTATTACTTGATAAAAAACTACTAAATTGGATTTAGAGACATTTTTGTATAACTTTAATTATTCCAAACTGAAACTCTGTAGTTGGGCATTCCAGACACATGTAAGACTCATACATGAATTATAGTTATCTATATTTGTGTCTAACCTCTGTATATAAGAACAAGATGTTGGGGGAAATAGAAAGTTCTAGAGAATAGTATCAAGGTGAAACAAACAATGTAGAACTTATTAAATAAACAGATTCCCTCTCTTGTCCTTGTAACTTGAATGTTTCTGTTTGCTAAGTATCTTTAAGTATCTTTGCCCCTCAAATGGACTCATAAAAGTTCCATGACAAATTCCACTATCAGATATCCCTTTTGTTCCTATGACTCAAATGCGTTTCTTCCTTTAAGGTTTGATTCATTCATAATTAACTGTTGTTGTTTGTCCTACATTCTCTTTTTTTTTAAAATTCAAATATTTATTTATTTACTCGGTGGGTTTCATTGATGGCTGTTTTCTTTTTTTTTTTCTTTTTTTTTTATAATTAAATTTATTTATTTAACTTTTAACATTCATTTTCACAAAATTTTGGGTTACAAATTTTCTCCCCTTTTGTCCCCTCCCCCCCCAAACACCAAGCTTTCTAATTGCCCCTGTGACCAATCTGCTCTCTCTTCGATCATCCCTCTCTGCCCTTGTCTCCATCTTCTCTTTTGTCCTGTAGGGCCAGATAGCTTTCTATACCCCTTTACCTGTATTTCTTATTTCCTAGTGGTAAGATCATTACAGTTGATCCTAACACTTTGAGTTCCAACTTCTTTACCTCCCTCCCTCTCCACCCCTTCCCTTTGGAAGGCAAGCCATTCAATATAGGCCAAATCTGTGTAGTTTTGCAAATGACTTCCATAACAGTTGTGTTGTATAGGACTAACTATATTTCCCTACATCCTATCCTGTCCCCCATTACTTCTATTCTCTTTTGATCCTATCCCTCCCCATGAGTGTCGACCTCGAATTGCACTCTCCTCCCCATGCCCTCCCTTCTATCATGCCCCCCACCCTGCTTGTCCGCTTATCCCCCACTTTCCTGTATTGTGAGATAGGTTTTCCTACCAAAATGAGTGTGCATTTTATTCTTTCCTTTAGTGGAATGTGATGAGAGTAGACTTCATGTTTTTCTCTCACCTCCCCTCTTTATCCCTTCACTAATGAGTCTTTTGCTTGCCTCTTTTATGAGAGATAATTTGCCCCATTCAATTTCTCCCTTTCTCCTCCCAATATATTTCTCTCTCACTGCTTGATTTCATTTTTTTTTAAGATATGATCCCATCCTCTTCAATTCACTCTGTGTACTCTGTCTCTATGTATGTGTGCATGTGTGCATGTGTGTGTGTGTAATCCCACTCAGTACCCAGATACTGAAATGTTTCAAGAGTTACAAATATTGTCTTTCCATTTAGGAATGTAAACAGTTCAACTTTAGTAAGTCCCTTATGACTTCTCTTTGCTGTTCACCTTTTCATGGTTCTCTTCATTCTTGTGTTTGAAAGTCAAATTTTCTTTTCAGCTCTGGTCTTTTCATCAAGAATGCTTGAAAATCCTCTATTTCATTGAAAGACCAATTATTCCCCTGAAGTATTATACTAAGTTTTGCTGGGTAGGTGATTCTTGGTTTTAGTCCTAGTTCCTTTGACTTCTGGAATATCCTATTCCATGCCCTTCGATCTCTTAATGTAGAGGCTGCTAGATCTTGTGTTATCCTGATTGTATTTCCACAATACTTGAATTGCTTCTTTCTAGCTGCTTGCAATATTTTCTCCTTGACCTGGGAACTCTGGAATTTGGCCACAATGTTCCTAGGAGTTTCTCTTTTTGGATCTCTTTCATGCGGTGTTCTGTGGATTCCTTGAATATTTATTTTGCCCTCTGGTTCTAGAATCTCAGGGCAGTTTTCCTTGATAATTTCATGAAAGATGATGTCTAGGCTCTTGTTTTGATCATGGCTTTCAGGTAGTCCCATAATTTTTAAATTATCTCTCCTGGATCTATTTTCCAGGTCAGTTGTTTTTCCAATGAGATATTTCACATTATCTTCCCTTTTTCCATTCTTTTGGTTTTGTATTGTGATATCATGCTTTCTCACAAAGTCCTTAGCCTCCATTTGTGCCATTCTAATTTTGAAAGAACTATTTTCTTCAGTGAGCTTTTGAATCTCCTTTTCCATTTGGCTAATTGTGCTTTTGAAAGCATTCTTCTCCTCATTGGCTTTTTGAACCTCTTTTGCCAATTGAGTTAGGCTAGTTTTCAAGGTGTTAATTTCTTCAACATTTTTTTGGGTCTCCTTTAGCAGGGAGCTGATCTGCTTTTCATGGTTTTCTTTCATCTCTCTCATTTCTCTTCCCAGCTTTTCCTCCACCTCTCTAACTTGATTTTCAAAATTCTTTTTGAGCTCTTCCATGGCCTGAGCCCATTGGGTGGGCTGGGACACAGAATCCTTGACTTCTGTGTCTTTTCCTGATGGTAAGCATTGTTCTTCCTCATCAGAAAGGAAGGGAGGAAATGCCTGTTCACCAAGAAAGTAACCTTCTATGGTCTTATTTCTCTTCCCTTTTCTGGGCATTTTCCCAGCCAGTGACTTGACCTCTGAATATTCTCCTCACACCCACCTCGCCTCCTGATCTTCCCAGCCTGTGTTTGGGGTCTGAGATTCAAGTGCTGCTTCCCGCCTTAGGGCATTTGGCGGTGGCAGGGCTGCTATTCAGTATGAGATTGTGTTCAGGTGCTGAGGTCTGGGCAGGGCCGTCTCTCTGGCTCAGTTCCCTCAGGGGGTTTATGCACAGACCTTCCACAATGGATCCAGGCTCCCGCCCGCTTGAGGAGCCCTGGTCTGCCGCCACCTCTCAGCTTCTACCTCCCGGGGGGGGCCCAAATCATGGGGGCACCCCACTCCCCTCTCGACCCACCAAAGAGACTCTCTCAACGACCCCCATCACCTGTGGGTGGAGGGACTTGTGCTACCGCTGGAGATCCCGTCCCTGAAGCCTGCTCGGATCTGTTTCTCTTGGTGCCGCGGCCGCAGCAGGTCTGGGCTGGGCTCCGCATCTGCAGCACGACGCACCTTTTGCGAGGGGTTTGCAGGTCCCTCTGTGGGTGGAGGGACCTATGTGGCCGCTAAGGATCCCGTCCCTGAAGCCTGCTTGAATCTTTTCCTCTCAGTGCCGCGGCCGTGGCAGGGCTGCACTCAGCTCCCAGTCCCAGCTCCCAGTCCACAGTGTGAAGGACCCCCCGCGAGAGGTTTGCAGGTCTCTCTGGAACAGAAATCTCCCTCCCTCCAATGTTCCGTGGCCTCTGGGTGCAGAATTCGCCGTGAGTTACTTCCCTGTAGCTGTTCTATGGGTTTTGGGTTCGGAGCTATGTGTATGTGCATCTTTCTACTCCGCCATCTTGGCTCTGCCTTGTCCTTCATTCTCAAAGAGGATCATGATACCAGGGAGGGGATGCCATGACATGCAAGTGAAGTGCATCTAAGTGAGGGAGGGCTATGCAAAGTCACCATCCTCACTTTCTCCTCTATTACTAAAACAAAACAAAAGAAAAAAAATTGAAGAGAACATCAGGGGCTAATGTCACACAAGCTTACCTTCTCATCATGACAAAATAAATGTATGGACCAAGGACAAGTTTTATGAAAATATGAAAAAGGGTCAGGGAAACTTTCATGAGTGATATTCTACAGTAGACCACATCTTTAGAGTGATATAATCAACTAAAAGTTTTAGACAATAAAAGATCACAATGTGCTTATTATGTGTTAACACAATTAGTGTATTTGGTAGAGCAATACACCAACTTAAGGACTCTCCTGAAGGAAATAGTGTCCTATACATGTGTCAAAATCAGAAGTTTCATTAAGAGATATGACAGTGAAGACCATTTAAATTTCAAAATTCATTATGTGATTCCTTTCAAACCACGGGCTAAAAGCAAGTAAAGTTTAGATTTCATTCATAATGACCATGCTTTGAAGATTTTTTAAATTAAAAATATAGCTGTTAATGAAATATGTATTTAATGATAACATCCTGATAAAGAGAAGCAATAATAGAATGGGAACTATCAGGTACAGAGTAGGTATTTCATAAATAGTAAAAGTGAAATGAATCCTACTATCTTATTTTTTTCATCTAGTGGGTGTCCTTAGGCAAGTCATTTATAACATCTTCATTTTATCCATGGAAATGATGCAAATTAGTTACAACAGCAATTGGCAAAAATACTATTTTATTATATTTGGAGAGGTACAATAGAATCTATGCATTAATTCGTTAAAAGAATTATGCATGAGTGGCAGATGGTATATCAGGTGAACATAAAAGATAACGGAGAGTTATTGGCTTTAGTTGAGAGAATAAATTCATTTTTCCTAGTAATGCATCAAGTACTCCCATAAGTAGTGTAAAAGACTTCATAGAGATTATTTTTCTTTTTTACACTGCTTGAGATTATATTTTTCATTTAAAAAACTCTCTTTGATTAATGTGATTTTATGTGATGTCACCCTCTGGAAGAAATCATAGATTTATTTGTACTGTTATAAAACTTTACTGTTTATAAAGGCTCAGTACTGGATTGAGAATGCATAGATTTGGGTTCTAGCCCTGACTATGTCATTAGCTAGATACATGAATATGGGGAGGAGGTGGTAGTTGCGGGTCACAATCTATTTGCTACTCAATTTTCTCATTTCTATAGTGTTGCTTGAATTAGATGCTATCCAAGATCCTGTCCAAACTAAAAACCTAAAGTATATATGATACTATATTTGCATTAAAGGACAGGAAAGAATTTCCATTCTGTGCTCTGTTATATTCTTTAACCTTACAAATCTCATCCAATTTATTTTGGGTTTGCTCTTGGGGCTCAAAAGATTGAAAGAATGGGGTATAGGAGCATGAAGGATAGAAACAACTCACTGTCATTTAATTTTAAGCTATTTATTTTGGAAAATACAACCAAAATATGGCAGAAAAGAGTAGAAAAATGTTGATGAAAAATTGCTGTCTTTATGTTTTCATGGTTCCTTCCTGAAAGTTCCACTGGCTGACATCAAGAAGGAAAGAAGAAAGGAATAAGCAAGCATTTATTAAGTAACTTCTATGTGTCAGTCACTATACTCAGTGATTTACAAGTATTATCTCATTTGATCTTTGAACTCAGTGCTATTATTATCCCCATTTTAGACGGAGGTAACTGAGGCAGACAGAAGTTAAGTCACTTCTCTAGAGTCACACACTGAATAACAGAGTTAGAGAATATGAGATATGCTATATAAGGAGATTTTTGAGGGACAAATTTAGAAATGCTTAAGACATCTGATCTATAAGTATGTTGGTCCTACTACCAGCAGGGAAGTTTCCTACCCATGCAGATTAATATCCCATGGGCAACCTCCAAGCTTTGAGAGATGTCTGCGTGCTGAAAGGTTAAGTTACTTGGCCAGTTACACAACCCCCAGTTCTCAGGTTGGCCTACCTCAGAAGCCACATTTGTATCCACTCTGCTATATTGCCACTTGAAAATAATTTACAGTGGTTAGATAGAAGAGTTTGGTTGGTAAATGCTTAACAATCAGCTCTTCAGGGAGGAGGAGAAGTGTATCTGACTCAATTTTAAGTACAATCTGCAGTATTTGCAATTTTGATAACTTTATAAAGTCTAGACAATAAGCAAAACAGAACATCAAATCCTTATTGGTAGCATTTGGCAATGTCCAAGTTATTAATGCTCACACTGAAATTGAATAATCAACTTTCATGAAAAAAGTCAGATCTGACTCCAACTCCAACCAAATATAGGTCTATATCTTTAACATTTCTCTGCCCTCCTTGTCTGGAGGGTTCCATCCTTCATAAATAATGGTGTTTTTAAAAATCTGTTTCTCCTTTTGTATAGGGTCACTAGCCACCTGTTTAAGAATCCATTTTAGACTTTTTTTTCTGAAATCAAAGTCAAGCTCATTGCGTCAGTATGTACAGATTATATCCGATTTAGAACATCTGAACAATTACTCTTTTTCAATAATGTTATTCTTGTCATTCTTCATGATCTTTCGAATGTCATGAATAGTAGTTCAGTAATCAACATGAGCCTCTTCTTTTGATAATCTTAGATGCAGTTCATCTGAGTCTGGTGACTTAAATTCATTAAAAACAGATAGATTTACTATATTCCTTGTAATGGTTTCTCATCTAGGTCACTTTTACTTTTCCTTGCAGAAGAAGCATATATAAAATGCTAATTGAGAAGTGCTGTCTTTTCTTTGGCATTAATCATCTTTGTGCAATCCAATCCAATGGGCCTTTTTTAAAAAACCTTCCTCTTTTCTCCTACCTCTCCCCAAATATCTGCTAAAATAAAACAAATTTTTACTGTCATTTTTAGATTTCTTTGCCAGTCTCACCTCACTATATAAACAAATCCACAAGGATTGGATAATTCTCATTTTTCCCCTTCATCAGGCTTATTTTTCTAATTTCCAAGTATTTGCCACCCCAGAAAGAGCTACAAGAAATATTTTTGTTCAAATCAGTACTTTTCCTACTTTTATGATCTCTTTGGGATACAGACCTAGAAGTGGTATTGCTGAATCAAAGGACATGTAGTTTTATAATCCTATGTGCATAGTTCCAAATTGCCTTCCAGAATAGTTGGATGAATTCACAACTCTACCACCAATGCTTTAGTGTTCACATTTTCCAACATCTTCTCCAATATTGATGATTTTCCTTTTTTTCTCATATTAGCTAATCAAATAGGTATGAGGTGGTACTGCAAAGTTGTTTTAATTTGCATTTCTTCCATGCATTAGTGATTTAGAGCATTTTTCATAGGACTACAAATAGTTTTAATTTCTGTTCATATCCTTGAACCATTTATCAATTGGAAAATTACTTAAATTCTTATAAATTTGACATATGTTTTAGAAATGAGGCCTTTATCAGAAACGCTGGAAGTACAAATTGTTTCCCAGTTTTCTGCTTTCCTTCTAGTCTTAGTTACATTAAGTTCGTTTGTGCAAAAATTTTGTAACTTAATGTAATCAAAATTATCCATTATCCATTTCATAATGTTCTCTATCTCTTGTTTAGTCATAAATTCTTCCCTTCTCCATAGACCTGAAAGGTAAACTGTCCCTTGCTCTCTTGATTTGCTTATGTTATCATATAACCATTTTGTCCTAATCTTGGAATATAGTAAAAGATTTTGGTCCTAGAGGTGGGGAACAGTGGCGATAACAAACATCTTTATTTCACCCCTGATTTTATTAGAAATGCTGCTAAATTATCTCAGTTATGTATAATGCTTCCTGCTGGTTTAAGATACTACTTTTAATTTTAATGAAGATTCCATTTATCCCTATTCTGTCTAGGGTTTTTAATAAGAACACTTTGTATTATGTCAAAAGGTTTTTCTACATCTATTGAGATAATAGTATGATTTCTATTAGACTTTTATTCATATGTTCAATTATGTTGATACTTTTCCTAGTATTGAAGCAGCCATGCATTACTGCTATAAATCCAACCTAGTTATAGTGTACAATACTTGTCATAAGTTGTTGGAATGTCATTGCTAATATTTTAATTAAATTTTTTGCATTGATATTCGTTAGGGAAATTGATCTATAATGTTGTTACTCTGTTTTGGGTTTTCTGAGTTTAGATGTCAGCACCATATGTGTATCATTTATGTAATTTGATAGGAGTCATTTTTTGACTATTTTCCTAAATAGCTTATATAGTATTGGGATTAATTTTTCTTTAGCTGTTTGGTAGAATTCACTTGTAAATCCATCTGGCCATGGAGAAACTTTCTTAGGAGATTCATTGATGGCTTGCTCAATATCTTTTTCTGTGGTGGGGTTATTTAAGTACCATATTTCACTGTGTAATTGTCACCACTATATAATTATTACACCCTGTTTTATTCAGTCCAAAAATTGGTTTATTACTTTTTATTGCATTATTATCACATGTTATAATTCTGTTCATCATACCACTTAAAAGACAAACAGAGCAGCAATGTTTTCACCAGTGTCATAAAAATATACATTTATGTCTTGTGCATTGTGAGTCATGAGCCTAGAATTCTCCGTGCATGTCCATTTTCAATATATTTCCAAAAGCCAACTTGTGTGATTTGTTTAGAGCACTGCAGTACTAATGGTATTGTCATTCAACCCAATGAAAAGACATAGGCACAAGGGGAGCAGGTGGGCAGACAAAGCTGCCATGAGTAAGTCACTTGATATGATAAGACATGCATTTTCCCTCACTAGCTAAACTGTACAGTTTGTCTACCAGTGATACATTAACATGTAAAGCATTTCTTTCTGATTATGGTAAATATTGTATCATAATCTGAAAAGTATGCCTTCAATATTTCTTCATTTCAATTGGATTATGACGTTTTAATTTCCTAATACATGTTCAAATTTTGTGTACATTCTGTGTACCACCGAGAAAATAATATATTGCTTTCTATCCCCATTCACTTTTATTTAAAGGTTTATCATCTAACTTTTCTAAAATTCCATTCAACTACTTAAATTCTTTTTTTTTTATTTTATAGCTAGATTTTTATAGTTTTAAGAGGGGGAGTTTGAAGTCCCCACAAGTATAGTTTTGCTTTTTATTTCTTCCTGTAACTTATTTAAGTTCTTTTCTATCAATTTGGATGCTATTCCATTTGGTGCATTCATATTTAATACTGATAATATTTCGTTGTCAATGGTACTTTTTGTAAAGCAAGATTTAGCTTCCTTCCTTATCTCTTTTAATTAGATCAATTTTTGCTTTTGCTTTGTCTGAGATCAGGATTGCTACCCCTGTTTTGTATCCTTCTTTTTTTACTATAGCCCAAGCACAATATATATTTTTTCCAGCCTTTTACCTTTACTCTGTGTGTATCTCTCTTCTTCAGACATGTTTCTTGTAAGCAATGCATGTGTTTTTCTTCATCTACTCTGCTATCTGTTTCCATTTTATGGGACAATTCATCTCATTGATTCATAGATTATTGTCTTTCTTTACATCTTATTTCCCCTTGTTCATACTTTTCTCTCTCCTTGCACTCTTTGCCTTGTTCACCAGTGTTTTGCTTCTGACCACTGCCTCACTCAATTTGCCTCCCATCCTATGAGCCCACTCGCTTTTCTTTCCCCTTTCCTATGCTATTACTGCTTTACCTTCTGTCCTCACTCCTATCCATTTTCTTTTCCCTGTCTCCCCCCACCTCCATATAGGGTAAGATATATTTCTATACCCAACTCTTTGTGTATGCTATTCCCTTTTAGCCAAATCTGATGAGAGTAGGTTTAAACAGTGTTTATGCCCTCACTTCTTTTCCTTTACTTTAATAGGTCTTCTTCACCTCTTTATGTGATATAATTTACCCTTTTCTTCCTCTCCCTTTCTGATTTTCATAGTACAATACTTTTTTGTTACCTCTTAATATTTATTTTTATCATTGCATCAAAGTCAACTTATACCCACACCATCTGTCTATGTACACCCCTTCTAACTGTCCTAATAATAATGCAGTTCTGGAGTTGTAATTATCTTTCTGTATTAGCATGCAAATAATTTAACCTTATTGACTAACATTTTTTTAATTTCTTTCCTTTTTACCTTTATATAATTCTCTTGAATCTTGTATTTGAAGATAGTTTTTCTGCTGAGCTCTGGTATTTTCATGAGGAATGATTGAAAGTCCTCTATTTCATTGAATATCCATCTTTTTCCCTGATTCACTGATTTCCCTGAGATTCTGCTCAGTTATGCTGGGTAGTTGATTCTTGGTATAATCTAAGCTCCTTTGCTTTCCAGAATATCATATTCCAAGCTGACCTATCCTTTAATTTAGAAGCTGCTAAAACTTGTCCAATCCTGACTGTGGGTCCTTGATATTCTGGCTCCTTGCAGTATTTTCTCCTTGAGCTGATAATTCTGGAACTGGGTTACAGTATTTCTTGGATTTTTCATTTTGGGATCTCTTTCAAGAAGTGATTGGTGGATTCGTTCAATGGCTATTTTGCATTCTGGTTCTGGGATATCAGGACAGTTTTGCTTGATAATTTCTTGAAAGATGCTGTTCAGGCTCGTTTTTTCATCGCGGCTTGTGGGTCATCCAATAATTATCTATCATAGATTTGTTTTCCAGGGCATTTGATTTTTAATGAGGTATTTTACATTTTTTCTTTTTTTTTACATTCTTCTGATTTTATTTGACTGATTTTTTATCTCATATGGTCATTAGCTTCCACTTGCCCAATTTTATTTTTTTAAGGAATTACTTTCTTTAGCTAGCATTGTTACCTTCTTTATCATTTCACCAATTCTACTTTTTAAGGAATTATTTTAAGTGGATGTTTTTCCATTTGGCCAATTGTATTTTTTAAGGAATTATTTTCTTACATTTTTTCTCCCTTATCCAACCTGTTGACTCTCTCTCACACCACTTTCATTTCTTTCCCCAATTTTTCTGTTACCTGTATTTTTTAATTTCCAAATCCTTTTTAATCTCTTCCAAGAAGACTTATTGAGTTTGGCACTAATTCATATTCTCCCTGAGGTTTCACATGTAGACATTTTGACAATGTTGTCTTCTTCTGAATTTGTGTTTTGATCTTCCCTGGCACTATATCTGCTTTCCATGGTCAACGCAATTTTATTTTTCTTCTTCATTTCCCCCTATTTTGGAGGTTTTAAAGTTGATCTCTATTTCCAGGATTCAAAGGGCACTGCCTCAAGGTTATCTTACTGAGGACCGAGGTCCTGGTGACTGGCTTTTACACTGGAGCCTCAGGTTCTAGTGACTTGCTCACTTTGCCTAGGTAAACTGGCCCAGTAGCACCTATTGTTACCTGCTTTTCAGGCTGGAAACATGCCCTCACTGCTGGTACTGGAGGCCTCACAGCTGGCCTGCTGAACCAGAACCAACAGGGCTTGGTTTCTGATCTGTGCTGTGACTAAGAGTCTCCCACTCACTTACCAGGGCACAACTAGCACTGTCTGTAATCCCCTTTTACCCAAATGAGACAGCCCTTTCCTGAGGTCATTCTAAATTATTTTAGGGTGATAAACTGTTTCACTCTGTCTTTTTTTAGGTTCCAGTAATGCTAGAAATTTCTCTATTTCATTTAATTCCAATTTTCCCCTGGAGGAAAAAAAAATAATACTTAGTTTTGTTGGTAGATTATTTTTAGTTGCAACCCTAGTTCCTTTATCTCAGAAGAGCATCATATTCCAAGTCCTCCACTCCTTTTACATTGAAGCTAATTCAACCTGTGTAATCCTAACTGTAGCTCCTTGAGTGGTTTCTTTCTGGTTGCTTGCAGTATTTTCTTTTTCACCTTGGTACTCTTGTTATTTCTTCATAATAATCCTTATTGTTTTCATTTTGGGGTCTCTTTTAGAAGGTGGATTCCTATAATTGATATTTTTATTCTCTGTTTTTAAGTCATGGGGGCAGGTTTCCTTTATAATTTATTGACATATGATATCTAGACTTTTTTTTAAAATAATGACTTTCAAGTAGTCAAATCTTAAATTATCTCTTCTCAATCTATATTCTAGATCAGTTTGTACTGAACTCTTATCATTATATTGACTCTTCAGGATTTCAGAAGACTATGAATGAAACCTGTCAATCACCTTCTGATAGGGAGGTGAAGGACTCATATTCCATGTGGAAAATTATTTTGATTTACTATGTACGTTTGTAATAGGTTTTGTTTTTCTTGTCTTCTTAATGGGGGGAGGGGTTGGTGTGGGAGGCTGAGAAAAGGCAAACCTTAGAAGACTGAAACAAAATACTTTGAAAAAAATGAGAAGTAGTCATTTAGTTAACTTCTGCAAAACTACAAATTAGAGGAGTGAGTAAAAGAATCTGTATCTTAAACTTCTGAAGCTTGCTAACTTTGAGATTCATATAGTGAAATGACCTTTGTCAAGAGGAGTTGAGGGCCAGAATAATCTTATCTAGGCATTATGCTAGACATTGAACATTTAATTCCATTTTGGCAATAATCAAATTGAGGATTTAACACATGTTAATATTGATAATAGTGCAATGGGGAATTTGAGGAGTGAGAAAAATTATAAGAGACTATTGAATCTGTTCCTTAAACTCCTGAAAATTGCTTATTTTGAAATTCATATAGAAAAATGGTCATTGACAGGAGGGGTTGAGGGCCAGAATAGTCTTAGGCCAAGACATATGAGCAAATAAGGAACAACTCAAAATGATTGCTTTGAGAGGTTGCATGAAGAAAGTATTTTCCTCGATCCTATACTTCTTTAGCGTATTGAGGACTAAAGAAACAAATTCAATAGTCAATAATCAATAAAGTTTTTCTTTTCTTTGTTTTAAACACTAAAACTTAAATATACAATAAAAAAGACAAAGAAACATAGAAACTTAAATACTAAAATTTATATACAAAATAAGAAAAGGAAAAAAATCATTGCCATGTTTACAGAAAATGTATGGGAGGATTGAAAATATATAGCAATAAATTTCCATTTCAGGAAAGCCTATGTAATAAATACTACACACTGTTTTCAGAGTTGTTCATCTTACACATACACAATACAAATGTGTACATATATATATATATATACATCTAAGTATACACATATACACATATACATACATGTAATATATTTATTTATATATAATATACTAATATATGTTTATAATCACACATATACATATATACATATACATACATACATACACACAGATGTTTATACTCATACCCATATATATTAGTCTATATCTTTGTCATCTGGTTCTCAGAAGATGAATAGCATCCTCCTTCAAAATTTCAAATCCTTCCATGCTTCTATAATCCAATCAGCTCATCATTTCCTGCACCACAACAGTATTCCAACCCAATGATATTCAATCCAAGAGATTGTCGCAACAATGCTCTCACATTATAATATCATACTACTGATTCTGTTTCTTTTGCATCTTTCTTCCCTTTGTTTCTTTGATATTTCTAACCCTTTGTTCTTCCAAATAAAAATGTTATTATTTTTGTTAACTCAGTAAGATTTTTCTTAGTAATTGAATTGGGTTGACATTACATAGATAGATGAGTTAGGTAAAATTGTCATTTTTTATATTGGCTTTACCTACACATGAACAGTAAATACTACTTACCATTTTTGCTTAAAAAGTGTTTTATGTTTGTAAATAAACATTTTATTAAGGACCTACACCTAGATCTTGTGCTAAGCACTAGGAATGCAAGTACAAGAGAGAAGCAAAGCTCCTGCCCTAAAGAAACTTGCAGTCTAACACACAAAAGAATATTGAAAGGACACAGGGTTTCTTGAGCATGGGAGTATGGGGGCATGGTGAATAAAAAAAATTCCAAAATAAATGCAGCTAGAAAAACCAAAGAAATGCAAAATAATTGCATAAAAGTAGGAAAATACAATATTTCTCTCCTGTTTCCCTTCCTAAAATGGAAATCAAGATATTTATGTCACTACCCTCCATAATCAGAGGGTTAGAGGATATTGAGGAGATATGAGTACTAAGACTGTTTGCAACTCACAAGATGATGAAATTTTCCTATGATGCATTTACTAGGGGCAAGTTGGAGAAGTCAAAGAAGTCCCAAATGAGGGAAGTGAGATGAAAATGAGATATCTAAGAAGTTTGAAGAAAAGTTTCCAGAGGAAGAACAACCCTGGTCAGCTATTTCAATAACAATAGAATGAGAAATGAATTTAGCATTCTAGTTAAAACTAGAAAAAAAAATAAAATTAGAGAGAAAAAAGCTAAAGAAAATAGTCCAAGAACCCTGTACCTAATATGAAAAATCAGGCTTTAACTACAAGAATCTGTTCAACTTGTATTTTATAACTGTTAAAATTCTCATTTTTACCTCAAGAGGCCCTGATTTTATATATTCCCCTTTTTGCTAAATTTTATCAAATCAAATAGTAAGAATGAAGTTCATGAGAATAGGGGGGAAATTATTCCTATGGTCTTCCATTTGTAATGGATTGACAATTCTCCAAACAGAAGAAACAGAAATTAATGATATTGAAAGTCTTATGGAAAACAGGTGCTGTTTTCATCACTGCTCCTCATCAGTGGCAATGGTTTCAGAAGAGGAAGGCAGATCTGTCAACTGGAAAAAAAATGCTTAGGAGGAGATATCTCATAAAGGGCATTTGAATTTCTAGACAAAGAGATAAAAAAATGAAAATCTTCTAGCCATAGATAGTGAGTGCTTAACAAAGGTTCATATGAATGTATTTGCATGGAGACTTGAAAAATTTATTTCAATAAAAGACTTTAAACTGAAAAAGAAATGAAGAACGCTGACTATGTTTACCAAGCAAGCTGTCTATTATGGAGAACAGCTGCAACATTAGATGAACAGTGGTAGATATACCCAAAGTTTTACAGGAAAAAATATTCAAGAACGAAGCCAGCAATGAACACTGCCACATCTAAGGACAATATACAAATGCAAAAAGGCTTGAGAAAAAAGCAAGGTGAACTAGAGATACAAATAATAGGATGTAAGTAGGTATCATTGAAACATGGTAGGGAGACACCTATTACTGGAATATATCTATAGAAAAGTTAATCCTATTAGAAAGTAATGGGATATAGAAAAGGATGAAGAAGTTAGAGAGGAGTTAAATTGAATGCTATAATATATTTATGTGAGGAGCTCTTGGAACGACAGAGGAAAAATGTGGTCAGGAGCATGAAGTGTAGATCTATGTGGAAAAAAAAAACAATAGTAATATCATCATTGGCATATAATACTGTAAAGGTGTCAAAATTGTCCACATGGGGTACAAGCACTGACAAAACTGCTCTTAGACTAGAACCAGATTAAAACATAAGTGAGAATTATTTGACAAAATAAAGGAAAATAAAAAAAAAACCAAAGATAATGTTGATTTGTAGTTTTATAAGTCAATATGGAAGCCATAAAGATTCATTTCTATTTGAGTTTGATGCAATTATACTAATCTTTCTTGACAGAAAGATGAAATTAGTGAGGGAACAAGCAAATACATTTTAATCCTGGTATGCAAGCATGCTGGTAGTTCTGCAAAATTTTCTTTATTCACATATGCTTTGGGCGTCTATTCTCAAAATACAACAGTTGCTAATTTCTTCACTTTCCTTAACCAAACTTTTATTCTTCAGAAGCTGGAGAAACTGAGACGAGTAAATATTGCATACCTTATTCCTACCAACATGTAGGAACTGGTTCCTACAATATAAATGATGAGAGCCTTTTGGAGGAAACAGCAGGAACCACTATAGAATTTGTAATATAGGAGAATAAAACATTGTATTTTGAAGTGACCCAAGGTTTTATTAGAATAAATTTCAAGGGGTGGAGCCAAGATGGTGGAGTAAAAGCAGAGACTTCTCTGAGTTCTCTCCCAAATCCCTCCAAATACCTGTAAAACAAACTGTAAAGAAATTCTAGAGCTACAGAACTCACAAAATGACAAAGTGAAGCAAATGCCCAGTCCAAGATAAACTGGAAAGTCGATGGAAAGAGTCTTTTGCACCAGGCAGGGAGAGGGGTGTAGTACAGTGTGACTGCAGCAGCCCAGATCTGCTTGAACACACCTCAGGGGATTGAATCACTGGTATCTGTAGCAGTTTCCAAGCTTCTCAACCCACAAAAACCCAAAACGGTCAGTGGGAAAATTGTGTGTGACCTGGGAGAAAGAGGGACGATTGGTCTGTCCAGGTCTGGCCCAGCCAAAGGGTGGTGACAGAGTAACTGATACAAAATTCCTGAAGCCTAGGGTATTACACCCACCCCCACTTCCTCTGGAAGTAAAGTTCTACCCTGAAAAAGAGTTAGAAAGTCACATGTTTGGCTGGGAAGGTGAGTAAACATCATAAAAGAACTGAGACCATAGAATTTTAGTTTGGTGATGAGGAAGATCAAGGTATACAATAAGAGAAAGACAGCAGAGTCAGAGCTACTATGTCAAAAGCCTCCAAGAGGAATATGAATTGATCACAGCCCATGGAGGAGCTCAAAAAGGATTGGATTTTGAAAAAAAAATGAGAGAAGCAGAGGAAAACTTGGGAAGACAAATGAGAGTTATGCAAGAAAATCATGAAAATTGAGTCAACAAATTGCTAAAGGAGACCTCCAAAATACTAAGAAAATAACACCTTAAAAATAAACTAACTCAAATGATGAAAAGATGTCCAAAAAGCCAATGAAGAGAAGAATGCCTTAAAAAGTGGAATGGGTCAAATGAAAAGGAGGTCCAAAATTTCATGGAAGAAAATTATTTCTTCAAAATTAGAATGGAACAAATGGAAGCTAATGACTTTTTGAGAAATCAAGAAAGTATGAAACAAAACCCAAAGAATGAAAAATTAGAAGACAATGTGAAATATCTCATTGGAAAAACAGTGACCTGAAAGTAGATTCAGGAGAGATAATTTAAAAAATTAATAGACTACCTGAAAGCCATGATCAAAAAAGGAGTCTAGACATAATTTTTCAAGAAATTATCAAGCAAAACTGCTCTGATATTTTAGTACCAGAGGGTAAAATAGGAATTGAAAGAATCTGACGATCAGCTCTGGAGAGAGATCCTAAAAAGAAAACTCTTAGAATATTGTAGCTAAATTCCAGAGTTCCCAAGTCAAGGAGAAAATACTGCAAGCAACAAGAAAGAAACAATTTGAATATTGTGTAAATACAATTAGGATTACAAAAGGTGAAGCAGCTTCTATATTAAGAGATAGGAGAGTTTGGAATATGATATTCCAGAGATAGATAGCATTAAAATTAAGAATCGCTTACTGAGAAAAACTGAGTGTAATACTTCAGGGGAAAAAAGTCATTTAGTGAAATAGAGGACTCTCAAACATTCTTGATGAAAAGACTAGATTTGAATAAAAAATTTGACTTTCAAATACAAGACTCAAGAGAAGCATGAAAAGATAAACAGGAGAGAGAAATCATAAGAGAGTTATTAAAGTTGAACTGTTTACATTCCTGCATAGAAAGATACTTGTAACTTATGAGACTTTTCTCAGTATTGAGGTGCTTGGAAGAGATGATAGATATATAGATAGACAGACAGACAGACAGACAGACAGACAGACAGACAGACAGACAGACAGACAGACAGACAGACAGACAGATAGATAGATAGATAGATAGATAGATAGATAGATAGATAGATAGATAGATAGATAGATAGATAGATAAGTAGGTAGGTAGGTAGGTAGATAGGTAGGTAGATAGAGAGGTAGATAGATGGTGCTGGGTGAGTTGAATATGAAAGAATGATATCTAAAAATAAAATTCATGGATGAGAGGATATATTGGGAGGAGAAAGGAAGAGATAAAATTAAATAAATTATCTCCCATAAAAGAAGCAAGAAAAAGGTTTTACAATGGGGAGTGGAAGAGGGAGAGGAGAGAAGGAATGAGAGAACCTTACTCTGACAGGATTTGGCTTAAGGGGGGAATAATATACCTACTCAATTGGATATCTTACCTTACCAGAAAGTAGAGTGTGGATAAGAAGGAGGGTCATGATAGAAAGTTGGGCTGACTGGGGGAGTCAGAAGGAAACACTTTAGAAAAGGGACATGGTCAAAGGAGAAAAAAGAATAAGTAGGGGACAGGATAGGATGGGGGAAATATAGTCTTTCGCAGCATAACTATTATGGAGGTGTTTTGCATAACTACACATGTATAAATTATATTGTATTGCTTGCCTTCTCAATGGGAGTGGATGGGGAGAGAAGAAGGGAGATAATTTGGAACTCAGAGTTTTAAAAATAAATGTTTAAAATTGTTTTTACATGCAACTGGGAAAAAAAAAAGATATACAGGCAATGAGATATTGAAATCTATCTAACCCTTCAGGAAAGTAAAAGGGAAGAGGATAAGAGGATTGATGATAAAAGAGAGGGCAGACTGGGGGAAAAGGCAATCAGAGTGCATGCCATCTCAGGATGGGGAGAAGGGGAAAGATAGAGAGAAAATTTGGAACTCAAAATCTTATGGAAATGAATGTTGAAAGCTAAAGATAAGTAAATAACTTTAAATCTTAAAAAAGAACAAATTTCAAAGGACTCAAAGAGAATATAATCTCATTACTTAAATTTTACAAAAAAAAAAACCCAGAACGCAACATCAACAGTCAACTTAGAGGGGTTGAATAAAATTCTGAAGGCATAAAGAGAAAAACAAAAAAGCAAAGATTGTGGTTTGTTTGTCTGCTTACTTTTGTTCTGCCAATGAGAATGTAATAGTCTATGATAGCTAGGGATATCAATATAGTCAATGAAGAGTTCTTATCCAAAATAAGTAAGATATTAGTAAGAGAGAGCCAAGTTGCCCTTGATGAATTCTAGTCAATGGACTAGATGAACATCATCCCAGAGTGTGAAAGGACTGACATGTAATTTCTTTTTTCCATGCAAAATGTATTTCTATATTAGCCATTTTTCAAAAAAAAGAAGAAAAAAATTTTAAAAATAAAAATAGTTTGCTTAATTTTGCATTCAGAGTTCATCAGTTCTCTCTCTGAAAGTAAATAATATTCATTGTTATTTTGATAATTCCTTTGAAATTCTCTGTAATCACTACATTGACCTAATTGGCTAAGTCATTCACAGTTAATCATCACTACAAAATTGTTATTACTATGTACAATGATTTCCTGGTTCTCTTCAGTTCACTCTGCATCAATTCATATAGATCTTTCCAACTTTCATTGAAATTACTTCCATGATTATTTTTATAGCACAATATTAGTCCATCAAAATTATATACCTCAACTGGTTCAGCCATTTTTATATTGATAAGCATCCAATTTCCAATTCTTTGTCAACACAAAATATATAAATATAAATATTTATAAAGATATAACAGGGTATATACAGACCCTTTTGGTTCTTTCTTTTATCTCTTTGGTGTATAGACGTAGTAGTGGTATTGCTGGGTCAATGGGTATGTGTAACTTTATATCCTTTTAGAAATAATTCCGAACTGTTTTTCAAAATGGTCTATTTCATAATTCTATCAGATATGCATTAGTATTTCTGTTTTTCCAAATCCTTCCCATCATTTGCCATTTTCCTCTTCTTTCATGTTAGACAATCTTATAGGTATTCAGAAGTACTTCAGAATTTTAAAATTTTTCTTTTATGTAGTTATTAGTGATATACAGTGTGTTTTCATGACTAGAGATTGCTTTGACTTTCTCTGAAAACTACCTATTCATTTGACCATTTATCGGTTGGGGAATGGCTGTTATTTTCATAAATATGCCTCAATTCCCTACATATTTAAGAAATTGGAATTTTATCAGAAATAATTGCTGTTAATATTTTTCTCAGATTTCTGCTTTTCTTCTAATTTTGACTGCATTTCTCTCTCTCTGTTTTTCTTTCTCTGTGTGTGTGTGTGTGTGTGTGTGTGTAAAACTTTTTAAATTTCATGTAATTAAAATTATTCAATTCATCTCCTTTGAGTTTCTCTATTTCTTGCTTGGTCAAAAACTCTTTCTATACATACATACACACAACACATATATATATATATATATATATATATATATATATATATATATATATATATATATATATATATATATATATATATATATATATATATATATATATATATATGAGAAAGGTAAATATTTCCATGTTCTTCTAATTTCCATATACTATAACCACTGCTAAATTACATACCACTTTGACTTGATCTTTCTATGTAATGTGAGATGTTTGTCTATGTCTAGTTCCTGCCAAATAGCTTTCCAGTGTCCCCAGAAATTAGTGAGTTCTGACCCCAAATTCTTGGATTTTTGGGTGTATCAAACACTGATCTCATTTACTACTGTGTATTGTGTGTTAATCTATTCCACTGACTACCCACTCTATTTTTAGCCAGAACCATATTATTTTAATGATTATCACTTAGAAACATAATTTTAAAATACCCTCAGGCTGCCTTCATTCATATTTGTTTTCATTGATTCCCTGCTCCTCTTGAACTTACATTGTTCCAAATGAATTTTATTATGTTTTTCTAGCTCTATAAAATACCAGTTTGTGTGATATGACACTGAATAAGTAAATTAATATATGTAGACACATCATCTTATTGATTCAGTCTACCCATAAGCTATTAATAATTCTCCAATTCACTCATATTTATTTGTGTAAAAAGTGTTTCATAATAGTGTTCACAGAGGTGCTATGTGTGTCTTGGCAGAGAGACTCCCAAGTGCTTTATATTGCCCACACTTATTTTATTTTATTTTAAAGTTCATTTGTTTACTTTTGGTTTTCAACATTCATTTCTACAAGATTTTGAGTTCCAGATTTTCTCCCCATCTCTTCTCTCCCCCACCCTAAGACTCTGTGTATTCTGATTACCTCTTCCCCCAATCTGCCCTCCCTTCTATCACACCCCTCTCTTCCCTTATGCCCATCTTCTCTCTTTTCTTGTAGGGCAAGATTGATTTATATACCCCATTACCTGTATTTCTTACTTCCCAGTTGTATGCAAAAAGAATTCTCAACATTTGTTCCTAAAACATTGAGTTCCAACTTCTCTTCCTTCCTCCCTCCCCACTCATCCCCAGAGAAAAGGCAAGCATTTCAGTATAGGCTATATATGTATAGTTTTGCAGAAGACATCCATAATAGTCATGTTGTATAAGACTAACTATATTTCCTTCCATCCTATCCTGCCACCCCCATTTATTCTATTATTTCTCTAGACCTTGTCCCTCCCCAAAAGTGTTTACTTCTAATTGCTCCCTCCTCCCATTTGCCTTTCCATCATCCCCCCACCCCACTTGTCCCTTTGTCCCTTACTTTCCTGCAGAGCAAGACAGATTTTCATACCAAATTGAGGGAGCATGTTGTTCCCTCCTTAAGTCAAATGTAAAGAGAGTAAGCTTCACTTTTTCCCTCTCATTTCTTCCCTTTTCTCTTCCATTGTAAAACCTTTTTCATTCCCCTTTTATGAGCCATAATTTGCCCCATCACATTTCTCCCTTTCTCCTCCCAATATATTCCTCTCTTGCCCTTTAATTTTATTTTTTTAGATATCATCCATTTTTATTCAACTCATACCGTGCTCTCTACCTACAGATGTGTGTGTGTATATATATATATATATATATATATATATATATATATATATATACACACACACATATATATACACATACACATATATGTATATGTACATATATGTGTGTGTATGTATATGTGTGTGTATAATCCCTCCAACTACCAAAAATATTGAGAAATGTCTTAAGAGTTACAAATGTTATCTTTCCATGTAGGAATGTAAACAGTTCAACTTCATAAAGTCTTTTATGATTTCTCCTTTTCATGCTTCTCTTGTTTCCTGTGTTTGAAAGTCAAATTTTCTATTCACTTCTGGTCTTTTCATCAAGAATGTCGAAAATCCTCTATTTCACTGAATGGGCATTTTTTCCCTGAAGTATCATACTCAGTTTTGCTGGGTAGGTGATTCTTGGTTTTAATCCTAGTTCCTTTGACTTCTGAAATACCATATTACAAGCCGTTCAATCTCTTAATGTAGAAGGTACTAAATCTTGCGTTATTCTGATTGTATTTCCACAATACTCAAATTGTTTCTTTCTAGCTGCTTGCAATATTTTCTCCTTGAACTGAGAACTCTGGAATTTGGAAACAATATTCTGAGGAGTTTCTCTTTTTTATCTCTTTCAGGAGGTGATTGGTGGATTCTTAGAATACCAGGGCAATTTTCCTTGATAATTTCATGAAAGATAATGCCTAGGCTCTTTTATGATCATGGCTTTCAGGTAGTCCCATAATTTTTAAATTGTCTCTCCTGGATCTATTTTTCAGGTCAGTTGTTTTTTTCCAATGAGATATTTCACATTAGCTTCTATTTTTTAATTATTTTGGTTTCACTTTGTAATGTCTTGGTTTCTCACAAAGTCATTAGCTTCTATCTGCTCCATTCTAATTGTTAAATAATTGTTTTCTTCAGTGAGCTTTTGAACTTCCTTTTCCATTTGGGTAATTCTGCTTTTTAAAATATTCTTCTCCTCATTGGCTTTTTGAACCTCTTTTGCCAATTGAGTTAACCTATTTTTAAAAGTGTTGTTTTTGAGGAAGGAGCCAAGATGGTGGAGTAGAAAGACACATGTATGCTAGCTCCTAACCCACAGCCCATAAAATACCTGTAAAGAAGAACTCCCAACAAATTCTGGAGCAGCAGAAACCATAGAACAACGGAGTGGAGGAGATTTCTGTTCCAGAGAGACCTGAAAAACCAACACCAAAGGTCTGTCGCACCCTGGACCTGGAACATAGTCCAACCTTGCCTTGGCTGGGGAGCACCAAGGGGAGCAGATCCAAGCAGGTTTCAGGGACAGAATCTCCAGTGCAGTGCAGGTTCCTCCACCCACAGGCAAAGGTCAGTGACAGGGTCTTTCCAGTTCGCCGAGAGGGGAGCAGGGTGTCCTCAAGAGTGAGGCCCCCTCAGGAGGCAGCAGTGGAGGAAGCAGCAGCAGACAGGGGCTCCCAAAGCAGGCAGGAGCCTGGATCCATTATTGAAGGTCTCCCTGTAAACCCCTGGAGGGAACTGAGCTCCTTGTGATGGCTCTGCCCCAACCTGAGCACCTGAACTTAATCTCACACTGAATAGCAGCTCTGCCCCCACCTAAAGCCCTGAGGCTGGGAAGCAGCATTTGAATCTCAGCCCCCAAGCACTAGCTGGGTGGAACTGGAGGCAGGTGGGTGTGGAGAGGAAACTCAGAAGTCAAGTAACTGGCTGAAAAAATGCCCAGAAAAGGGGGAAAAAAATAAGACCTTCGAAGGTTACTTTCTTGGGGAACAGGTGTCTCCTCCCATTCCTTCGGATGAGGAAGAACAAGGCATACTGTCAGAGGAAGTCAAGGGCCCTCCCTCCAAAGGGGACTTAAACTTGGCTCAGGCAATAGAAGACCTTAAAAAACAAGTTAGAAGCTTACTGAAGGAGAACCAAAAAAATGCTGAGGAAAATAAGAGCTTTTAAAAAGAGGCTAACTCAATTGGAAAAAGAGGTTCAAAAAGCCAATGAGGAGAAGGAGGTTTTAAAAAGCAGAATTAGCCAAATGGAGGAGAAGGTTCAAAAGCTCACAGAAGAAAATAATTTGTTGAAAGAGAGAATTGAGTCCAGGGAAAAGAATGACTATGAATTAAACCAAGAAGTTACTAAAAAAACCAAAAATTTAAAAAAATAAAAAATGAGGTGAAAGAACTCATTGGAAAAACAACTGACCTAGAAAATAGAACTGGGAGAAATAATTTAAAAATTATTGGACTGCCTGAAAGCCATGATCAAAAAAAGAGCCTAGACACTATCTTCCATGAAATGATCAAGGAAAACTGCTCTGATGTTATAGAATAATAGGGCAAAATGGATAATGAAAAAATTCATCACTCACCCCCTGAAAGAAACCTGAACAGAGTAACTCCTAGGAATACTGTGGCCAAATTTCAGAGATTGTAGATCAAGGAGAAAATACTGCAAGAAGCTAGAAAGAAACAATTTGAGTACTGTGGAAATACAATCACGATAACACAGGATCTGGAAGCTTCAACATTAAATGAACAAAGGGCTTGGAGTAAGGTATTTCAGACGTCAAAGGAACTGGGATTGAAGCCAAGAATCACCTACCCAGCATATCTGAATATAATACTTAAAGGGAAAAAATGGAAATTCAGTAATAGAGACAAATTTGAAGATTTCATATTGAGGAGAAGACCAGATCAGTATTTAAAAATGCGACTTCCCAAGATAAGAATCAAGAGGAGCATGAAAAGGTAAACAGGGGGAAAAAAAAGAAAAAAGAAAAATCATAAAAGACTCTCTAAAGCTGAACTGTTTGCATTACTACATGGAAAGAAAATATTTTTAACTCTTGAATATTTTCTCAGTATTTTGGTAGTTGGAGAGATTGTACACACACACACACACACACACACACACACACACACACACACACACAGATAGACAGAGAGTACAGGGTGTGGTATACCAGAAGAGATGATATCCACATACACACACACACACACACACACACACACACACTAAATAAATAAATAAAATAAAATAAAATAAAAATTAAGGAATGAAGGAGGAAAATACCAGGAAGAGAAAGGGAGTAATGAAATGGGGCAGGCTATAACTCATAAAAGAGATAACAAAAATCTTATTCAATAGAGGAGATAAGGGAGAAGGGGGGGGCAATAAAACTACTCTCCCCACATGTGGCTGATGGAAGGAATAACACGCTCAATAAATGTGATATGAAAATTTATATCACACCACAGGAAAGTAGGAGAGGAGGCAACAAGTGGAGCGAAGGGAATGGTAGAGAAGGGAGGGCAAATGGGAGAAGGGAGTCACTAGAAATAAACACTTTTGAGAAGGGACAAGGTCAATTGTAGGGGGGCAATAAGGGGGATAGGGTAGGTCAGAGGGCAATATAATTAGTATTACAAAACGTGATTACTATGGAAGTCTTTTGCAAAACAACACATGTTTAGTCTGTACTGAATTGCTTCCCTTCTTAGTAGGGCTGGGGAGGGAAGGGGGAAGGGAGAGAATCTGGAATTCAATGTAATAGGAACGAATGTTGAGAATTTTTACTGCATATAATCTGGAAAAAGAATTGCAGGGATAGGGGTATGGAAATTTATCTTGCCCTGCAAAAAAAAGAGAAGATGGGGATAGGACAGGGGTGGGGTGTGATGGAGGGGAGGGTACATTGAGGGAAGGAGCAACCAGAATGCAGGGTATTAGGAAGTGGGGGGTGATGGGGAGAAAAATTGGTCATGTTACAATGTGAGGTAAAAGAAATTAGTATTAAAACAATAGACAGAATTAATTACTGAGTATAAATCAATGACATCTTTAGTTTGGAGAAAAAAATTCAGTTTAACTTTCCAAGAGGAAGGTAACCTGTGATAAAATTTGGTATTGATGGAAAAGTCAAGGTTTTAATGGTAAATTTGATTTTATGATTGCCATTTAATCAGGAACTAGAACATGTATAGAAAGACATGTAAGCCACTTAAGACGCCTAAAAGATGTTCCTTAGCCAAAGTGAAACTATAATCATATTTTAAACCTGGTTATAGGAACTTGCCATTTTTAGATGCTATGGGACTACTAAGTGACTGTTTTTCTGAGTCTAACTCCAGGTATGGGAAGCAAGAAAATTGATCTGAGCCTCCATTACATGATGCCAGTATGCTCATGAGATGCTGATATGAACTGCATAGGTGATCTCAAGGGAAGAGTGGGAGAGCAGCTGTTCAGCATGAGCTGAGGTGGGATTCTCCTGACTCAATTTCCCCACTGGCATCTGGCAGATTTTAAGCCAGACTGAATGCAAGTGGACAATCTACTCCTGCCTGGAATAGACATGAAGTTGGCTAGATATTGTTTCCCTGCAGTGTTCCTACTCTTGGTGGTAATTTCCTATAGACAAAAAGTTTGTAAACTTAATACCAGATCTATTCAATTATATATTATGTGGAGAGGAACATCTGAGACTGTCTAAAATTAAGCTATTAGGCATCGAACTTTAGACCAACAACATTAAGTTAGGGTCCTTTTATTCTTAGTAATACTGTGGAGACAATTAGATCAAGAGATTGTGAAATTATCAACATAAATATTATCTGTGTCTCAGTTGGCTTATGTTTAAAAAAAAAAATCTTTTGTGGTCCATATTGTAAATGCTTTAAAAAGATGTATCACCAGAAAAAAAAAAAAGAAGTATTTTCTTCATCATTTTTTATGTCTCCTTTAGCAAGCTGTTGACTTGCTTTTCATGATTTTCTTGCATCACTCTCATTTCTCTTCCTAATTTTTCCTCCACCTCTCTAACTTGATTTTCAAAATTCTTTTTGAACTATTACATAGCCTGAGAGCATTGCATATTTATTTTGGAGATTTTGGAAGCCTTGACTTCCTCTGCTGGCATGCATTGTTCTTCCTCATCTGAAAGGATGGGAGAAAATACCTGTTCACCAAGAAAGTAACCTTCTATCATGTTATTTTTTTCCCTTTTGCAGGCATTTTCCCAGCCAGTTACTTGACTTTTGAGTCCTTTGTCAACAGTAGGGTATACTCTTGGCACCTGTAAGATCTCAGTTCCTTCAAGGTGGTACAGCCTTCCTCACCCCACAGCCCACCTTAATGCTGACATTCAGTTCATCTGCTAAATCTCCCAGAAACTTAAGGTGGAGGGCTCCAAAATGGATACTGCCACTGCAGTGGCTACTACTGGTGGGGCCACACCATGTTCCCTTCTCACCCAGATGGAAAAGCTTTCTCATTGACCTTAGAAGAGTTTGCCTTTTGTGGGTTGAGGTATCTGAGAACCGCAACTGCTGCTGGGGATTCCACCCTCGAGGCCTGTTCTGTCCTGTTCCTGCCAGTGCTGAGCAGCCGGGGCTGGACTGGGGTTTGTTGGCTGCCCTCTGCTCTGTGCTGTGTGTGATAGACCTTTCCTCTTGGCTTTCCAGGCCACTTGGGCTGGAAATCTCTTTCACTCTGCCATTTTTTGGCTTCTTCTGCTCCAGAATTTGTTTAGAATCATTTTTTACAGGTATTTTACAGACTGTAGGGGAAGAGCTAGAGAATGTGCAGCTTTCTACTCCACCATCTTGGTTCCTCCCCATAAAAACAATTATTAACATTCATATTTAAAACTTTGAGTTCCACCTTCTCTCCCTTCCTTGCTCTCCACCCATCCCCACTGAGAAGACAAGCAATCCAATATAGGTTGTACATGTGTAGTTATGCAAAGGACTTTCATAAAAATCATGTTGTGAAAGACTATGTTTCCCTCCATCCTATTCTACCCTCATTTACTGTATTCTCTCTTTTACCTTGTCCCTCCCCAAAAGCATTTTTTTCTAATTACACCCTCTTCCCATTTGCGCTCCCTTTTATCATCAGCCCCACATCCCACTTATCTTCTTCTCCCCTACTTTCCTGTACTGTAAGATAGATTTTCAAACCAAATTGAGGGTTCATATTATTCTCTCCTTAAGCCAGATGTGATGAGAGCAAGCTTCACTTTTTTCCTCTCACCTCACCCCCTTCTCCCCCTCCATTGAAAAAGCTTTTACTTGCCTCTTTTATGAGAGATAATTTGCCCCATTCCATTTCTTCCTTTTTCCTCCAATACATATTCCTCTCTCACCACTTAATTTCATTTCTTTAGATATCATCCCTTCCTATTAACTCACCCTGTGCCCTCTGTCTATATGTATATAATCCCTCCAACTACCAAAGCACTGAGAAAAGTCTCAAGAGTTACAAATATTATCTTTCCATGAGGAATGTAAACACTTCAAATTTAATAAGTCCCTTATGATTTCTCTTTCCGATTTACCTTTTCATGCTTCTCTTGATTCCTGTATTTGAAAGTCAAATTTTCTACCCAGCTCTCATCTTTTCATCAAGAACGTTTGAAAGTCCTCTATTTCACTGAGTGACCATTTTTTCCCCTGAAGTATTATACTCAGTTTTGTTGTATAAGTGATTCTTGGTTTTAATCCTCATTCCTTTGACTTCTGGAATACTATATTACAAGCCCTTTGATCCCTTAATAAAAAAGCTACTAGATCTTGTGGTATCCTGATTTTATTTCCGCCATACTCTAATTGTTTCTTTTTGGCTGCTTGCAATATTTTCTCCTTCACCTGGGAACTCTGGAATTTGGCTAAAATATTCCTAGGAATTTTTCTTTGGGGATCCTTTTCAGAAGGTAATGCAGTGGATTCTTTCAATATTTATTTTATCTTGTCATTCTAGAATATCAGGGCAGTTTCCTTGATAATTTCTTGAAAGTGTTTGTCTTGGCTCTGTTTTTTTTTTTCTCATGGCTTTCAGGTATTCCCAGACTTGTAACTTGTCTCTCCTGGATCTATTTTCCAAGTTAGTTGTTTTTCCAATGAGATATTTCACATTGTCTGATATTTTTTCATTCCTTTAATTTTGTTTTATAATTTCTTGATTTTTTGCTTCCTTCTCTTCCATTCCAATCTTTAAAGAAGTATGTTCTTCAGTGAGCTTTTGGATTTCCTTTTCCATGTGGCCAATTCTGCTTTTTTAGGGCATTCTTTTCCTCATTGCCTTTTTGGATCTCTTTTGACATTTGGATTAGTCTATTTTTTCAAGTGTTGTTTTCTTAATTTTTTTGGGGGGGGGCAGGGGGAGGAGGAGAGAGGTCTCCTGTAGCAAGCAGTTGACTTGTTTTTCATGATTTTCTTGCATCACTCTCATCTCTCTTCCCAATTCTTGCTCTGCTTCCCTTACTTGATTTTCAAAATCCTTTTTGAGGTCTTCCATGTCCTGAGACCAATTCTTGGAGGCTTTAGCTGGAGAAGCTTTGACTTTGTTTTCTTCTGTTTGCATGCTTTGGTCTTCCTTGTCACCAAAGTAGGATTCTATAGTCTGATTCATTTTCCATTTTTTTTCTCATTTCCCCAGCCATTTACTTGACTTTTGCACTGTTTGTCAAGGTAGTTTTCTCCTTCCAGTGGGGTGAAAATTGTACTGTCTGCTGCTTGGTCCCCTCCCAATCTGTGGACCTAGAGTTCCAGAAACACTGGCTGCAGCTGCCCCTGCTGCTGCTGTGGTTGTTGCTGGGAATCCTCCTTCTGCTGCCCTGGGACTGGGTTAAGAACATTCCACTCTCCAGCATTGGTCCCATAGGCTTTTTCCACTGACCTTCCAAATTATCCTCAGCATTTTTGGGTCCTAAAGCCTGGAAACCACCACAGGTGTGAGAGATTCAGTCTCCCCAAGACCTTCTCAGGTCCTGCCTGTACTGGCATGGCCCAATCTGAATTGTGTTCTATTCCCAGTGTGATATGATAGACATTTCTCATCAACCTTCCAGGCTGTCTTGGACTAGAGATTTGCTTCACTCCATCATTCTATGGGTTCTACACCTCCAGAATTTTTTATAGCCATTTTTTACAAATATTTGGATGGGCTTGGTGAGACTGCTCTAGAAAGTTTGTGCTGTTACTCCATCATCTTGGCCCTCTCCCTGTCGACAGTTATTTTAAATCAATTTTTTTTCCTGTCTCTTGTTTTTTGTTAGTAATATATAGAAATGCTTTTATGTGTTTTCTTTTACATCCCTGAACTTTTGCTAAAGTTGTTAGTTGTTTCAACTACTTTTGGTTGATTTTCTAAGGTTTTCGAAGAATATTATTATGTCATCTGCAAAAGGTGATAGTTTGTTTCCTTGTCTATTTTTGTTCCTTCTGTTTCATTTTTTTGTTTTATTCCTATAGTTACCTTTTCTAATGTAGTACTTGATAATAATGGTGATAATGGAGATTATTGCCACATAAAATTTTTCAACAATTGTTAATATTTTAATCATATAAAGCATAGGTCAATCAACTTTCTTTAGTTGCTGAGAAAAATCTAGCATGTTTTATATGTTTATTAAATATCAAGAAAAAGAAAATAGTGATCACCAAGAAACATAATAGATTGATGCAGAATAGGTATTATAAGAATACCTTGTTTCCTTTTCTGACAAGTTTAATGTTAAGATGGAAGGAAGTCTCTCCATGACTGCCCTATAGATTTATGCTTCATCTTATGTTGTTTAAAATGTTTATTAATGACTTTGAGTGGTCATGAATGGGGTGTTTGTAAAAATATTCAGATCACACAAAATTTGGAGAATTACCTAACAAATAGTATAACAATTAAGATTTGCAAGTCTTGACAGGCTAGAACATTGAATCACATCTACCATAATGACATTTAAAAGTGAGTATGTTAAATCTTACACCAAGACTATAAAAATTTCCCTTCATAAACTGATGACATGACTAGAAAGCAATTTGTCTGAACAAAGATCTGTTTGTTTTGCTAGACTACAAGATCAGAGTAACACATAGTATATTAGGTAGCCAATATTTCTAATGCAATTTTGGGCAGCATCTTGAAATAAAGAATTGACAGACACTGTGCCCTTTGTTCTGGATCAGATCATATATTATGTTGATTAACACTGGAGTCTCATATTAGGAAGGAATTTGGCAAAGTAGAGCATAATCAGAGGAGATGAACAGAGGATGGTGAAGGGCAGGGTTTTGGAGACTGCATGGTACAAGACAAATTAAAATGGCTTTAAGTCAGATGATATGTGTTAAAATTTCACCTTTGCCTCTTTCTATTGGTATGGTTTGGGAAAATCTCTTAACCATGTTTTTATTCAGTCCTTTCCAGTCATGTTCAACTCTTTGTGACCACATTTGGGGTTTTCTTAGAAAAGATCATGGGGTGGTTTACCATTTCCTTCTCCAGCTTTTTTTACAGATGAGGAAACTGATTTGTTCTGGATCAGATGAGGTTACTGATTTGTCCAGGGTCACACATATGGTAAGTGTCTGAGGCCAGATTTGAACTCAGGAAGATGTCTTATTGACTCCAGACCTGTTGCTCTATCTGCTCTGTCATCTAGCTGTTCCCTCCTAACCAATCCCATTCTCAATTTTATCATCTGTATAATTATTTAATTGGACTCAATGGTCTCTTAAACACTTCCAGCTCAAAATTTATGATTCTAGGTATGCAAGATGTTTAGCCTGGAAAAGGTAAAAGTGAGATTGTGACATGATAGCTGAATTATTATAGAAAAGTAACAATCATTCCATTCAAGAAGTGCACATTCCATTCAAAGAGCCAACACATATAGAATGCTTTAGGTGCAAATTAGACGAAATGATTCCATTGTCCTTAGACAAATGGTAATGTTTTTTTCCCCAAGAGATAAAATTATTTCCATTTCTGATGTCAAATGATTTGAAGATGCCAAAGAATTTGTTGGCAAAAAATTTTTCTGATTCTTCAGTAGTTATGACTGTAGTATTCAGTATTTTTTCCATGATGATGGCTGCAGGTGCTGGGATGGAAGCAGTATTGGTATTTTGGGAAGTGCTTGCCAGTCCCAGTGCTCTTGGACTTACTTTCCCACTAGTGACAGTTATATATCAAGTGATATTGTACTGGCAAGGGAGGCGAGCTAAAAGTTTTGATTGGCTGACCAGGTGCATGGAGTAGAGAATCACCCACATGTAAATGTAGAAAAATTTAGGAAGGGTTGGAAAGCTGGCAAGGAAACAAAGACATACTTATTTCTTGCTTTGCAAAGATTTGCCTTTACTTCCTGTTGAACACCTTGTTCTTATTAAAAACGTCAAAATTCGGGATCTGGGGAAAAAAAGAGATAAGAGACAAGATTAAGCTATGATTTATGCCATGTGTCTAGCCATTGTATCTGGCTGCTTTTGCTTTTCCATCAAACCTTACCAGTGGGTATAAATGGGCCATTTTCCCCTTTCAAACTTCATCTCAAAAATCAATTCAAAGACACTATTTTTTATGATAATGAAAAGCTATTTACTTAAGAAAAATTCAACAATGAGTCCCCCCCTAGTCCATGACACTGCCTCAGATAGGGAGCAACCAATTTCTATTACAATATCTAACTTGCTAAATATGTATGAGGGTTCAAAATAGGAGAACAGTTCCATCAATTGTATCAAAAATGATACAAATTATGAGGTTGTGTAGCAAACAGAAGAAAGCAGAAGTGGTAGCTAGAGGGTTTGGGTAAGCCTTTGAAGACAAAATGGTTTGAAGTTGAAAAGAATGTAAAGAAATTTGGGTTTTGTTTTTTTACCACTTATTCCAGGCATACATACATGTGTTTAAAATATGTTACTCTTTGGTCATGGGGATCTGCTTCTTAGCAAAGGTAGAATGTGTACCAATCCATTCTTAGAAGGACAGATCTTTTGGACTAATTTGCTATTTTTGATTATCTAATTGATCAATGTGGTCATGAGTTAGTATTGAATCATTTGGTCCAATCCCCCAGTAGAGAAAAATATTCAAGAGATGGCTGCTTAGGATTCTGTACACATGTTTAACTTCACAACATTTATATTGGAATCAGTAAGTATGAGTGTTCTTGGAAGGGAAAGCACACAGAGTACACATAGCTACTTACAAGACCTTGTTAAGACATTGAAAAGCTGGGTGATTTTCAGTGGCTCTCTCAAAGACACGTGGGGACTTCCTGGTCTGCAAGTTTCTTAGTATAGTCACTACCAAACTATTATTTTGTGCCCTCAGGGCAGGAAGAATTGGCCACCTAGGTGAATTGAAAACACCTGGCATACTGCATGAACTTGTTCTAGTCAGAATGATTTTATCATCAGGATGACAATCTTTTACCTCAGGGCAGTAAAGGAGGACCAATGCAGATAAAAGATCCTGTTGTCCAAATTCTGTATTGGAAATTCATCATTACTTTCACTCTCCTTCCTCAGTCAGGAAGGTTTTGAATTTTTGGCTTGAACCCTGATGAGCTATTGTGAAGCTGATCTTCATTTTGAGTCCTGAACAGGATATTGAACCTTCAGAACTTTGATCTTAAGGAAAGTAATGGAAAAAGTAATTTAATCCAATTGGCCTCTCATTAAGAGATGGGATCATGTGTGTTAGTAAAGGGGTTAATTTATTGGTGGGATAAGATTGAAAAAAATCAATAATTTTTTTTTAAATTTTACTGTGAGTTTAATTTGATTTTGTTATGCTTTCCCCACTTCCATCGTTAGTAAGAACAATCAATATTTTACTGACTTGGTGGCTCGTAGAAAGTAGTTATTTCATTGATGAATTGAAATGTGGAGTTTAAATGAACATTATTTCAGTATCTAAGAAAGACTTCTTGGAAAAGTAATTATGTTTCATCTTCTAAAAGATGATCACTCATTTTTCTTTATTTTTACTTCTGTCTTTCTGACTTGAAACTGTAATTGGAAACTTATCTGTGTTTTTCTCTTTTGAGTCAGAGAAATCTATGAAATTAGAGGGAAATATAAGATATCATCTTGACTAGTCTCTTCACTTTACAAAAAAAAATGTTCGGAGCAGTGAACAATTTTTCTCAATTTTGCACACTGAGCTCATTAATGACATGCCTAGAAATCAAGCCTAGGTTTCCTAAATCCATGTATGGGTGCTTTCCCTTATAATATACTTCCTCTTTCCTTAGTGAAAACTTTGGTTATAAAAGGTTGGACAATGTCTAGAGGATCTGGATTTATCTCAGATACATGGTACATTCTTTCCTAAATCTTCTCTTATTTGAAATGGGCAGAGGAAAGGAGGGAAAGTCAAAGTAAGGCAACTTTACTATTGTTCATCTGAAGAGAAAAAAGAACTGCATATCATTTACTATTTAGCTTGAAATTAGGAAGGTAGTTTAGAATGATGTGACTTATGGCATGTTGAAGTTATAGCATGCTTCTCTGTGTTCTTCATGAATATTACTTGATGTGGCAATTGCAAACCTAACAATTATTTATTAAAAATCTCTGGGCTTCATATTTTTCATATCTAAAATGTTCAGGGTGGAAAAGGCCTCAAAGATCTATTGATGTGCTGATGAATGTGTAGTAACCAGTTTTCTGAATGATAATAAAAAAGTGGGCATGACAGACTTTTAAGTATAATCTGAATCATTACTACTTTCTTAAGCCTAATCAATCAACAAAATAATCAATCAACCCTGAATTACAGTATTTGAGATTTCTAAGTTATAAATACTCCTAATGAGAATTTAGCAGTACTTTAAGCTAGCTTCAACATATCCCAAATTTTAGCAATCTATAATTTTGATAGAAAAAGTCATATGTACTAAGAAAACCAATTGGAATATAGCCTAGTCTACGTAATGAACGAAGGAAAGAAATGAGGGTTTTTAGAGTTAGAAGTTATTGAAAACATAGACCAAGTTCTTAATTGTGTCATTTTATCAGAGCTTGCCTTCCCTAGGTCCTTTGAGCTTAACCTTTCTTCTTCCCTTTCATCTCCATCAAAATGAAACTATTTTCCTTTTCAGTCTATTAAAAGCCTATTTAAATAACAGAAGTTAACCTTATCCATTAACTTATATTGAAATATTAATGCCTTAAGATGTGTAGATGCAGCATGGTACATTGGAAGAATCTGATGCCAATTAATATCTGGATTTGAAATCTGGCCTCAGAAACTTATTAGCTGTATGATCCTAGGCAAGTTGCCTAACTGATAGCTTCAGTTTCTAAAAAAGAGTTGGAGAAGGAAATGACAAACCACTCTAGCATCTTTGACAAGAAAACTCCAAATGTGGTCATGATGAGTCAGGCATGAATATAAAATGACTGAACAACCACTTTGAAACTCATCTCTTTCCATTACTATTTGTGATCATGAAACTTTTTATGGTCTTCAATTTCCTCAGCCACAAAAGGGAGGTAAAAATGTTTACTTCCCAGATCTGTTATTAGGATGAAACAAGATAATATTAGTAGAGTGTTGGGCAAATATTAAAATGTTATATGCATATCTGTTGTTAAAATTAAAATTATAACTCAGATTTTCAAGACTGTAGTGCAGTGGTTTTCATTGGATATCAAGACCTGTGATTCTCCATGGAAGATTATATCTTTTGAAGACAGTTGTTGATTTTATTTTGCCCTTTGGGCAAATCATAGCCTCAATTACAACTTTTTTGTTATTATTGTTCTTGTCTATAAAATAAAGAAATGACATAAATTCTGACATTTTTTTTAATTCTAAAATCTTTGGTTCCTAACAAATAGGTAACTATGTAATCTGTTAATGTATTGTATTAACTGAGTTTTTTTTTTTTTAATATTTAAGCTATGATAGTAGCTGGAAAATGATACAAAGGAGTCAATTGTTACAGTAAAAAAGCCAAATTTGTATGGAACAAAATGGAGCTAATATCCTTTGGATATTGTTAACTAAATATGCTTGACCCTCATGGTCCCAGTTTTGGGGAAGTTTAAGTTGCACTTATGACCCTATGACTGGAAAAAAGTGGAATATATATATATATATATATATATATATACACACATATGTAATGTGTGTATATATTTATACACAATATATTTATACACAATATATACAGACATAAACATACATACATATGCACATATACATATGCACTTAATCTCTGTGAATCCTCTCTTACTTTTTCTAAAATGAATATTTCAAACCAAGCAAAAGAAAAAATTACAAAGGTAAATAAAAGAAAATTAATTGAAAACTTTTGTACTGCATTCTAAGAACTAGTTATCTACAGACTGGGTTGAAGCCTTCTTGAAGTGCCAAGAAGATATCCAGTTTATCAGAGGAAAAAAAGCTGAGTTGGACCCAGGATATTCTGAGAGCAGCATTGTCTCAAAAGAAGTTCTGTGACAAATCACCTGTATTCACTGAACTATACCAAGATGATCCCCTTCCTCCTGTTTAAATATGACTTGAAATGCATTTGTTAAGTATATTTGTTAACTAGTTGAAGGTAGAGATAGTTTCTGTTAGACTTGTTGTAAGGTACTGAATGGTTTGATAGTCATTTCATGACTTGGTTATGAAGACAAATGTTCTGATATCTTATCATGAAGCTGTTTTACTGAATAGGAATGCAATGCTTCTTAAACTGTGGGTCCCAACCTCATTCGGTCAGGAACCACAGTTTAAGGAGTGCCAAAGGGGTCACAGGGAAAAAGTTTCAAGCATGCCTGGAGATGAGGATTTTCAGGTGTTCTCTGCAAAGCCCCCACATTTTCAATTTTATAGCACAAAAGAGTTACTTTTATGATAGTGGAGATTTAAAAAGAGTTCCCTCAATTCAATGCCACTTTTAGAAACTTTGTGTTCACTTTAGAAAATTGATCCACTGACAGCAAAACATAATTATCCCTTTTAATTAAATTTTATTTATAATAAAATTATTAATATATACATTTATGAAAGCATTTTGGTATATGTGGTATATATATATATATATATATATACAGTACATATATGTATGCATATCTACACACAAACACCTATATATGCATACTCACACATTTAAGTTCAAACAAATCTGTTTCATAATGCCATTTCAGCCATTCCACGATAAAAATGATAGATTCATCCTGAATTCTTAAAAGAGATAAGCAGAATCAGAAAGAAATAAGAAGTTGTATGTTCTTATTCATATGATGATACCTCATATTGATAAATGTTTTACTCAGAGAGTTTCAAATACTCTACCGAACTTCATAATCTCAAATGTTCCAGAAGATCATAAAAGGAAATCCCTGGATGCTAGGAGAATTCCTGTAAAGTCAGAATTAAATATCTCTAGTGAGTGTGAGCTTAAATAAAAGGGCATGAAAGGGTACACAAAAGACATATTTGAGGTTCTATAAACTAAAACTTTCATTTTGGAAGTTAAGAAACTGAGGCAGACAGTAGAGATTTTGTGCTTGAATAAGGCCACACAGCTAAATCCCTCACTTAATCTTTCAAAGTCCACACTGATTCATATCCCTTAGGTGTTTGGGATCCCAGTAAATCCAACCATAGTATTATCAAAATTGGATCTTAAACACAGATCTTAAAGGTATCACTTATTAGTACACAGTAACAGTACCAAGCATTTATCTGTAGACACATTTTCAGCTTTTAGGTACTGTTTCAATATTGTTTTTAAGTTGTACCCTTAATGTCTAGAACTTTCTATAGTACAATTAATGGAATACTGAATTGTGATGCATGAAAATCTGAAATCAAATCCTACCTAAGACACTTTGTAACCTTAGGCAAATTGTTGAGGGTCTCTCATCCTTAATTTATCCATCTATAACACTGAGATTTTAAGATCTGTAGCAGACCTGCTGTGACAATCAGATGAGGCATGCATGTCAAGTATTTTGCAAGCTTGAAAGCTCTATGTGTATGTCCATTATTATTATTATTATTATTATTATGGATGATATTTTCTCATTTTCTGATTTTTCTTCTTTCTCTTACCCATGATCATTGATTGTGAATACTGTATTAGAGGCAGATAGAGGAGACACAGACAGAAAAAGAGTCAAGGTCCACAATCATGCTTTTTAACCATGTCAATGAGAAGGTTTCAGGTTTCTGAGAAGAGTTATACATCACCACTCCCCTAGATAATTTATAAATAGCTAAAAAAAAAATGAAGAAAAACCACACCCTAAAAAAGTTTTCTCCATAGTAAAGACTTGTGTCATTGTCTTTATATTTGAAGATTCAATCATTGTATAAACTGGGAGAAATCCTCAGGGGGAAAAATTATCCTACTTATAAGTATACCAAGTCTTTAACTCAGCTTTGGGTCAACTGTCATTGTTCTCTTGTGTCTGACTCTCCATTTTGTGATTCTCTTGGCAAAGATATTGGAATTATTTGCCATTTACTTCTCCAGCTCATTTTAAAGGGTTAATTGACTTGCCAAGGATCACACAACTAGTAAGTGTCTGAGGCCAGATTTAAACTAATAAAGATGAGTCTTGCAGATTCCAAGCCCAGTTAACTATCCACTGTGCCACCCCTTCTCCCTGTGATATTAATCCCTAGAATTCAGTAGAATCCACTTGATAATTAAGTATTTCTCTAATCTCAGTGAATCTAGTCCCACAGCATGTGGGGCTTTTGCTTACAGTCCTGCATGGTTTGATATAATGAGGCAAACTTTTTCCCTAAGAAGTATAGTCCAATATTTGAAAGAGAATAATGTTTGAATTGGCCCCACAAAAAGGTGATATGCCACGTATGCCTCATACTTAAAGAATCTCCCAAGTGGACCCTTTGTTATTAGGTGATTAAAATCAATATTCTCATAGATGATATATAGGCCAGTATGATTTATATCAGTGTTCTAGGTAATTAGACAAATGAACTTAACCTCATCTTTCCTAAGCAGAGAATTTTGTGATAATGGTACATGTGAGGTACATAAAAAGATAACTGATATATATCAGTGTTTACACCTTCAAAAACATAGGAGAAAAGCATAATATCAAGTAATCCAGAAAATGTTAAAATATACTACTGTTTTCTGATGAGAAGATTTAGAGTTGGAAAACACCTGAAAGATGGATTCTAATCAACCTTCTAATTTTCAAATAAGGAAATTGAGACCAAGATCAATTTAATGTTCACTGTCACCAAGGAAATAAGTGGGACAATCAGAATTTTAAATTGTATTTCTCTGACTCCAAGTCCATGACTCTTGACACTATTCTATGATGGATCTTGTAATGAGAAAAACAATCTAAACAAATTGCTTTATATATTATTTTTAAAGAAGAGATGTACTGCTAGTGTACTCTGAATTAAGCGTAAATCTGCCAGAAACAGTTTTAAATGTATTAAATATTATTTTACATTAAACATTTCTAGTTTAGAGAAAGCACCAAACCAATATATGTTTACCACTTCCTTATTCCCCCATGAGCTTGAATATCTTTCTCCCACAAGAAATATTGAAGCGCAATTTATAGAAATCTTGAATGAAGAAAAGATTACAATGTATTAAAATACAATCTGGGAGTTTGCATCATCTAAAAATTTATCATTCTGCTCTAATGGAATTTTAGTTACTTAAAACGTACTAAATTGTTTTCTTTGAGCACTTTTCATCAGTTGTTTGATTGGAAAACTCAAAGAGACCTCCTCCTAAATCAATACCTTAATTCTTACACACTGAGGAGAGTGCTGCTTTTATATACCCCTTATAGAGTAGGGAAGGCAATGATCTCAATAACACAAACGTGTAATTTTTATTCTAAATTTTATTATTTTCCTTAATCCATGTTTCTGAACCTTGCCTATTGCTCTTGACCTCTGAATATGTTCCTTAAGATAAACTCAGGAAAGTACTTTAGACTGGAGAAATATTTATTTCCAATATTTTTCAGTTGAACTAAAATGAAAGATTTTTTTTACTATGCTTCTACAGCCTGATTTCAACAATCAATTAAACCATTTATATCAATTTCATGACAATCTATGGAAGTTAGAGTCTTTGGACAATAAATTCCATTTTGTTTATTTAATATGAGAAGAAAAGGATTCTGTGGCAGCATAAGTGAATCAAGATTGTTTTACATTTCACCTACAGAGGTTTGGATTTTATAGAAACTTATTGTATGCCTACTGACTTGGATCACACAAATAGAGGAGGAGGGGGAAAGTATCTTAAATAAATATGCCTGTCAATATATTAAAACATCAAATGTATTTAACTTTGCCTTTTTCATTGATAATTATTTTGTAATTTTGGTCATTCAAACATTTTAATTCATTGACAAATATTTATTAAGGACCTACTATATTCCAGGCACAAAAAAAAAAGAAAGGACAAAAGATACTCCTTGCCCTCAAGGAGCTTGCAATCTAATGGAGAACACAACATACAAACAAATACATACAAGGAGAAACAAATATATACAAGGAGAAAACACTGAATTAAGAAATACTAGGAAAGGATTTTGGTTGGTACTTAAAGTCAGGGAAGTCAGTAGTTGGAGCAGAAGAAACAGAATATTACAGGTATGCAGGACAGCTAGAAAAAATACCCAGAGTTGAGAGATGAAATAGAACATCCAGGAATGTATAAGGTATAAGAATACTAGAAAATTCAGAGTGAACTGGCTTACAAAGGAGTATGAATGCCAAATCAGCACTTTGTATTTGCTAGAGTCAATAGGAAGACATTAGAATTTATTGAGTGGGGGGGGGGGGATTTGAGAAGAGAAGTGTTACGGCATGATCACAGTGACACTTTAAGAAAATCATGTTACTAGCTGATTGAAGAGTGTATTGGAGTGGGGAGAGACTTGAGGAAGGCAGACCCACCAGTAGACTTTTGAGTCTTGCTGGTGTCAGGGAAGAGAATTGGACATATTTGAGAGATTTTACAAAACTGAAGTAAGAAGGCCTTGGCAACAGCTTGGATGTAGAGAATGAGACATAATAAGGCCTCTAGGGTGACTTCTATGTTGTAAGCCTAGGGTACTGGGAGGATAGTGTTACCCTGTAGAATATCTACTACTGAAGATAGAAAGGAGGGACGATTTAGGGGAAAAGATAATGTTTTGCTTTGAATAAATTGAGTTTAAAATGTGTACTGGGTATCCAGTTTGAGATATGTGAAAGATATCTGGAGATGTGAGGTTGGAGGTAAGCAGAGAGGTTGACAGAGGATAGACAGATTTAAAAATCATCAGTGTAGATGTGTTAATTAAATCCAAGGCAGCTGATGAGATCACTGAGTAAACTAGTAGAGAGGGGAAAAAATGGATAAAGGGCCAGGACAATATCTTAAAGGGCACACAATTTGAGAGTATGATCTGAAAGAGGATCCATGAAAGGAGAAGCAACAGTCAGATAGGAGCAAAAGCAGGAGAAGATAGTGTCACAAAAATCTAGAGAGAAGAGAGTATGAAATAATCTATTATAAGAGATAGGATGGAATGGGTCTAACAATGGGAGTTAAAGATTTTCTTCCCCTGCCCCTTAATAGGCCTTAGGCCGATCCCATTAACAGAAGTTTGATTAGAGGAGGCTTGCTTTCTAGGAAGACCCATGCCTTTTATTAATTGGTAATGAGGCACTAGGTAGAGAGGATCCTGCACTCAGGCTCTGAGAAGTCTCTCTCTCTCTCTCTCTCTCTCTCTCTCTCTCTCTCTCTCTCTCTCTCTCTCTCTCTCTCTCTCTCTCTCTCTCTTTCTCTCTTACACACACACACACACACACACACACACACACACACACACACACACACACACACTGAGGTGAGATTTTGCTTTGGATGTTTACTTTGGAAGAAGATTCATGTACCACATGAGATTCTGGATAGCCGTTAAGGAACTTGCCTCCCCACACACTTTGAAACCCAAATGTTGATGCTATGTATGCCTGTAATAATCAGACAGTTGAATCCCTCTATTGATCTGGGATGTATGTGTTGCTTATGGTCAGATAGAAGCCCTGTCTGTTGGTCTTTATTTCTCTCCTTATATTTTCGCTGTTATTATACGTGATTAAAGAAGATTGTTGACCTTTCAAAAGTTGTTTACCTTACAGAAAAGCAGATCTAATAACCTGTGCTAGCAGATTATCTTGTTTGCCTCAGGGTGCTTGCTGCTAAAATGGGGTCACCTGAACAAGGAGAGGGGTTTACTTTGGTAAGGAATACTGTCACTTCATCATGTGAGACAGGAGTGAAGGAGAAGAAAGTAGTAGAAAGCACCTGAGTAACAGGAGATGAAGAGAGGAGAAGAGAGAGTTCACAGGGAATGGCATCAATTTTTTTTCCTGTGAAATATGAGGTAAGCTTCTCAGCTGAGAAAGGGGGAGAAGAGTAGCCATGGGAAGTTTGAGGTAAGATGAAAAGGCTTGGAAGAGCCATTCTGTAGAATGGGATAATAAATTGATGAGAGGTATGGTAGGATTGCCTATCTATAGTGAGGGACCAGTTGTGATTCCATAACATAAATTTTTAGTGGATCCATTCATTATGGTTGCATTTTTTAATGTTTATTCAACTGCATGTGTGCAAGAGCAAAAGCCACAAATGGTGGTAGTGATCCAAGGCTAAGGCATAATTGTTGATATGGTAGGGTGCTGGAAATTCAAGAAAGAAGGTAAACGTAGAGCTGAATTTATTGATCAAAGAATAAAGATGTGGTAATGGGGACAAAGATGCTAGTGCAAGTGAGATAGTCTGGCAGAGAATTGAGGGGGATCAGAGACTAGAGGTTCTGGTGTGGCTAAAGAGTGTTTGTCATCATTTTGAATTGTTTAGAAGTGATAATAGAAAAATGCTTTGTGGTTCCATCAGGCAAGAATCACTTCCCCCTAAAATGATAATAAAAATACTCTTTGATTGCATGAATTTTCCACAACAAAATAAATTAAGAAAACCATACATGCTCTGATAAAGCCACAAACTTAGTCCAATGCAATAATAAGCACTAAAGCTCATTAGCAGAAAAGGGGTTGATAAGGTCAGTCATTTCTGCTAATCTGTTAGTAAATCCCTTCCTATCTAATTCTTCTCCACTGTCCCATAAGTTATACCCACAACTATTCAAAATTTTTTCTGAAGCTGGCAATATAATTTTTCAAATAATTTTGCTGAAAGAGGTTCTAACACAAGAGTATATTTACATAACTTAAGGATAATAATATAGTACTATCTTGTGTATACCAAATAATTCCCTCTCTTTCATGTCTGGAATATCTTCTTTCAACCTCAACCAGCCTTTTTCTTAATCTGCATATTTCATGTTACTTTAGCCCATCTAGGCAATCACAATGTACATATAAATGTGTTATCTTTGTATGTCTAGGAGAGGAGGAAGACCATGACCATGTTCTCCTTTAAGTCTTCTTTATTCCAGTTAAAATGCTCCCAAATGCTGACTGGCTTTGAAACTCTCACCGTTCTTCTTTGTTGTGGCTCAGAAGTTTCCAAAGTGGTTGATCAGGGGCATTGGAATGATATGGGGGTAGAAGCCTCAGGTGCAATTATGGGGGTGTTGAATAAAATAAAGGGGTAGCAGAAGCATGAGGAAAGCAGAGAAGAGAAGAAAATTTTGAAAACTATTTGTACATATTTCATTTTTTGTGTGACAAAGTCATAGTGATTCCATTATTTTCCAAATAAACATACAAAATTCAATTTATCAGATCAGTGGTCAAGTTCACGAACAGATCTTAGCAAGCCAGTATTGGTAGGTGAGCATATTGCACGTTGTTGGAAAGTACAGCATGTAGCAGCAGGAATATGTGCTTGTAATGACTTTTTACAGTATCATATGCTATGCTATGATACAGTATTGTATCATCAAAATTTCAGTACAAAGAAAAATCCCACAAATTTACAATAAATTATTAATTTTAATATGCATTATTTAAATATATTTGCATTTGATATGATAAAAATGTTAGAAAAAATTAAAGCGTTAAAGTAAGATTTCCATAGGGGTGCTAAGTATCTTTTTAGAAAAGGGGGAAATCAGTCAAATAAGCCTGGGGATATCTGGTCTGGCTGAAATAATTCAGCATCCATTCATTCAATGTTTATTTGATACTCACTATACGAAACTCACTGTGCTTAGCTTAGGAAGGAAATAATGATCAAGAAAATATATTTCTTGACCCCCAAGAGATGACAATTTAGTAAAGACAGTAAGACACACATAGCTAGTTATAATATGCAGTAAAAGAAGGATGATATGATATGTATACCAGGGGATAGATGAAATGAGATGATATGATAGATCTCTGGATCTCTTTTAGTTGATTGAGATAAGGAAGATATCTTGAAGAAAATGATATTGGAATTGTATGTTTAAAGATAAGTAAGATTTTAATAGGCAAACATGGAAAAGGAAGGGGAAGGTGATAAAATAGTACAGATAAATGAAATTGCGTAAACAAACACCATTAGGTGTGTGTATACAACCCCTCATCCCCCACCCCCATATATATATATATATGTATATATATACACACACACACACACATATATGAGATAGTCATTGAGGAAAGTGATCAGTCTAGTTCTTTCACAAATAAATTAAATCAGAGGAATTCACATCAAAGTAATCAAAGGAGGCATATTAAAATTCTGCTTATTCCATTTTATTAATTGTGTCATCTTGGGTTGCTTCTTTAGACCATATTTTCATCATGTTTAAAATGAAAGCAAGGCTTGATGACATCCAGCATGAAATCTATGATCATATTATGACTTTATCAATGAACATAAGTCCTGAAAAATAAATTAGAATTGTGATAAAGAACGTTGAATATCATACTGCAGTGTTTACTTATGTGAGCAATGGGTAAGACTGAAGCTTTGTGAAGAGTGGGATCCTTTGATCAGAATTCAACATAACCAGTTTTAATCAGGTAATAAGTGCATGGGACAGATTGGAGAAGATAGAATAACACCTGTTATTCAGTTGTATACCACTCCTGGAGTGGTTTGCCATTTCCCTCTCTAGCATATTTTATAGATGAGGAAGATGAGGCAAACATTAAATGACTTGCCCAAGATTACGTAGCTAGTAAGTGTCTGAGATCAGATATGAACTGAGGAAGATGAATCTTCTGACTCTAGATCCAGAAGTCTATCTGCTGTAACACAATAAAAGCAACATTGTGTGACGATCAGCTTTGATAGACTTAGCTCTTCTTAACAATACAATGATCTAAAATAATTGCAAAAGACTCATGATGGAAAATGCTATCCACATTCAGAGAAAGAACTATGAAGTCTGACTGCAGATCAAAGCATACTATTCTCTCTTTTCCTCTTGGTTTTCCTTTTTGTTTTGATTCTTCTTTCATAACATGACTAATGTGCAAATATGTTTAATACAATTGTATGTGTATATCCTGTATCAGATGGCATGCTGTCTTGGGGAGGGAAGGGGAAAGATTGGAACTCAAAATCTGATAAAAATGGATATTAGAAACTAAAACTAAATTTAAAAAATAAAATATCTCATTTTATCTTTTCAACAACCATGGTAGGTATCTACTATTATTATCCCCATTTTATAGGTGATGAACCTGAAGCAGAGAGGTTAAATGACTTGACGATGGACACACAGTGTATGAAACTAGATTTAAACTCTTATGCAATGCTCTATCTACTGAACTATCTGTGTACATGTTATAAACCTAACCTGACTCAAGTAGAGTCCAAGTTTCTTGAGGGCAGGGACAATTAATATTTTTTCTTTTTCTATCCACAGTTCTAACATGTAGTAGGTGCTTAAAACACGCTAGTAAAATTGAAAAAAAATTACTTATCAGCAATGTAAATGTAAGGGAGAGTATAGACAGGAGAGAGAATGTGGAGTTAGAATAAACAGGAGAGAGAGAATAGGACAGGGAGATATCACACCTAACTCTTAGATTTCCAAAACAGTTGAAAGGAAGGATAGTGAGGCTATCAAAAGCAACAGGAAACATTTCCATTTGCTACGTTGTTTTACATTGGCTAGGTATATGAGATTGTTGACTAGTAACTTTGCTGATGTGCTAAACAGATTGCAGCAAGCAGAGAGAGATGAGTTATTATCCAACTTAGGAGATGTCTACATTATACAAATATCCTGGTGAGAAAGAGAGCAGTATTTGATTTCCCTGGAGAGAGAGAATCATTTGTGGCTTTTTTATTTACTGTACATTAATTTGATATATTAAATAGGATTTGACAGACATTCAAATTGTTTGCCTCATGTTTCTTTAATATTCCTTGGGGTTCTTCTCATGCAGTTATGTCTAGAAACTGAAATACACCTCTGCTTAGTAATTAGTACATTCTTTGGAGATTTTCAGTCTGTTCTCTACCCCAACTCTGCCTTTTCCTGTCACTTTTGGGGAAAAAGATAAACATTCATTATTCCATGCTTTCTGAAATGCCTTATACTTTCCACCTTCTGCCTGATTGATATTCTTACAAAATATAGAATAATTAAATGAATCTTTAATGGATAGGACCAAACCACTGGAAGAAAAAGTATATGTGTGTATATATATAAATATATGTATATATGTGTGTGTGTGTGTGTGTGTGTGTGTGTGTGTGTATGTGTATATATATATATGCAGCAAAAATTCTTGGTCTTTTTAGAATCTCCTACTTCAATTGCATTCAGTTTGATTTCATGATCACTTTGGTACCAGCCTATGCCTTAAACATTTTTAAATTGGGTATTTCATACAGTAAGAGATGTCCTAAATTCTTAAATCACTCAAGGGTATCAATTTCTTTTTGTTCTATGTGCTTCCATTTACTTACATACAAATTGAGGAAATGGAACTGAATGACTTTTGATGACCATTGTAATACTATAGGCAACTACCTGGTCCTTTATTGATAGATGAGGGATCTGCGGCCTGGACAGGTACCCAGACTCTCAAGAATTAATTAATAAAATCCTGACTTCAATCCCAAACTTTTGATCACAGATTCCAATTAATTTTCATACTGTAGATTGCCTTTCCTAACAGCTATAACTCCTTTAGATCTATGAACTTTTATAGAGGAATCTTGGGAATTTTTCCACATTCTTTCCTTCATTCATTCTATTAACACTTGCTAAAAGTCTACCAGATACAAAACTTTTTGCTAAAGAACTAATCCAATATTTTATAGTGGCATAGAAGAGTCCATGAGTTTTTACAAACTATTCCAAAAAAGTCCAAGCTCTAGAACATTCAATCAAGTCAAAAATACTGTATGAGCTAATTGTCAGAGGATCATACTAGCTACATTGGGAAATTCTCATCATTAGGTTGACTTCAAGTTAATGAAATATTTGGGCACAACAAATGTGAAAGACAATCTGCTAAGTCATACAGGAATATTGATTTTGACTTCTTTTTTGGTAGGGACATTTCACAATTACAAAATATGTATTTTTGGAGTTCTGAAGTGTACAGGGCACAGTGATCTACTGTTGATAAAATTAAAGAAGAAAAAGTAAAATAAATTTATTCACATAAACCATATATCTTTTTAAAACCTGTTGAATAGTTTAATGTTATACATATATACTTTTGCTGCAATAATGTATTTCATGCAAAGTGACTTTGATTTCACAAGATTTTGACATATTCCTCAATTCTTCTTGATGAAATCACATATTATACTGGATATTGTGTGCACCTTTGACTAACAGTGAATTTTTCCAAGTAAAAACTTTGTTTTCAGTGGGGCTAAAACAGAAGAGTTTATTGGTCACTCACATGGGTTTATCTCCATTTCTTTGATAAATTCATTAACCATTCTTGATGTATAACCAGATATAAACATAGGTCATAGTATTCCATCTCCATTTCATAATTTATATAATTTAGAAAAATCCTGTTTCTTGCTGTATAGCAAAATATGTTTTAGACTTCAACATTTCCATAATATGTATCAGAAACCCAAGTCCACTGGAATTGAAAACAAAATCACAAAGATATTTTATGTGTAGGGGAAGAATAATTATAGTCTGAAAAATAAGCTTAGATCTTACACTCTCACTTGCATATTTCTGACGATGGTTTTGATATAGACTTGAAAGAAAAAAAAACTGGCTTCACCAATAATATATACATATATATGTATATGCATATACATATGTATGTGCATATGTCTGTACATATATTCCAATAGGAGTAATCCAGTCTTTTTATTGACTTTTCCATTACACACACACATACACACACACACACACACACACACACACACACACACCCATATCTTCATCTGCATACCAATGGTTATGTTATTAAATTTCTACTAAAATAATTCTCAATGTTCTTCCAAATACAAGAAATCTACAACACATTTTAGAAGAATCAGTAATAATTTGACCAGCTGCCAAATACCTCTGCATGTCTTTACTTGTTTTCTGAGAATGTTTTACTATATTTGTAATAGTTTGACAATTTTTAATATTATTTTTCATTTTTCATCACATATTCCTTTGGGCTTTGGTGTGACTGATCCACATTTTTTGAATAAGCCTCTAAGTGCCTTATTTCCCTACATCAACATCCATTGCATCATTGCTAATAGGCATCAACAGGTACTTTTTAAGAGTTACAAGTTTTTGATATTTTTGAAGTAATATTAATTTTTTAAATGTTGAATTAAACAACAAAAGAGCAATGAAACTCATATGTGTTTTGAAATCTAGCACTTGATTTTAGAAAATTAAGTTAAGTATGGGAAAACCTGCTCAAGTCATTTTTATCTGGTCACTGTTAGACAGCTGAGCCAAAATAATGTCAGTAGAAGCAGACACATAACCTCAACTGTCACTAAATGAAACCAACTCAAAGTTATAATTTGTACTGAGTAATTTGTTCACACAGTAAATGTCAGGCTGAAGAGTTTGAAGATGCAGTGGTGAAATATGAAGGATATTTTGATTAAGAGAATGACATGATCAGATCAGTGAGTTAGAAATATTAATTTGACAGCTGTGTGGAAGATGATTATGGAGGAGAGAGATTGAAGAAGGCTTACAAATAAAACAAGAGTATTACAATATTCTGGGCAAGAGAAGTTGATATCCTAAAGTTGGGTGGAAGTCTTTTAAATGCAGAGGGCACCAACATGAGCCTTGCTTTAAAGTTAGTGTAAATAAGACTTGGCAATGGATTGGATAGTGAAATTGAGGAGCGAAAGGGATCTAGGATAAATCCAAGTTTATCAATGTGGGTGAATGAAAAATCAATTCTATCATAAGAAATAGGGATGTTTGTAGGAAATATGGATTAGATAACTGTCAAACCCAATATTACATAATTTCAATAGAGGCAAAAAAATAGATACTAGGTTATGGCCAAAGGTAAAGGACATTCAATCCTGAGAGTTGATGAAAGAAGATATTTGTGGATTCTTAAGTTATTTTAATTTGGTGTAGTAGAAAAGTGTTTTTTCCCTTATTTTGAACAGGGTTTTATTTTCCCCCAGCTACACATCAAGAAAATCTTTAGCATTTATTTTACAAGATTTTAAGTTCCAAATTTTCTTCCTCTCTCACTCCCCTCCCCTCTTCTCAAAATGGCAGTTAGTAAGATATAGTTTCCTTCATTATCTCCTTTAATTAGGCCCATTTTGTTTTACTCTGTGGTACTCTGCTTCAAGTGTATTTCTTGTAAGCAGTATATTTTAGGATTCTGTGTTTTTCTTAATTTACTATGCTATCTGCTTCTATTTTAAGGAAATGTTTATCCCATTCACATTCACAGTTATGATCACTATCATCCTATTTGACCTCTTGTCTATGCTCTGTCTCTTTTCACCCTTTTCCTCCTCACCAGTATTTTGCTTCTGTCTACCACCTTCCCTGATCTGCCCTCCCTTTTGTCTCACCCTGTCCTTTTACTCGATCTCATCACCTTCTGCTTCCCTTTTTGGTAAGATAGATTTCAATACTCAACATATTGTGTATATGATTCCCTCTGTGAGACAATACTGATGAGAATAAGTGATGCTCATCACCCACCCTACCACCTTCCTCTCCACTGTAATAGATCTTTTGTGCCTCTTCTTGTGAAATAATTTATCCATTTTCCTGTTCCTTTCTTCTGCATATACTATATTCCTCTTTCTCATCCCTTAATTTTTTCATGTCATCCCCTCAAATTCACCTTATACCTGCACCTTTTGTGTGTGTGTGTGTATATATATATATAATATATATATATATATATATATATATATATATATTTCTACTAACTGTACTATTAGTGACACATTTTTAAATGAATTTCAAGTATCATCTTCCCAAGTAGGGTTGTAAATAGTTTAGCTCTAGTCAATCCCTTGTTTTATTTTACCTTTTTACATGTTGATGTTCCTCTTGGGTCTTGATGTTAGAGGTCAAATTTCTGGATTACTTTTGCTCTTCTCCTTACAAAAGCTTGAAATTCCTCTATTTCATCCAGTGACCATGTTTTCCTTGATGTATTATGTTTAATTTTGCTGGGTAGGTGATTGTTGGTTGTAGTTCTAGCTCCTTTGCTTTCAGGAATGTTATGTTCCCTGATCTTTGATGCTTTAGTGTTGCAGCTGCCAAGTATTGTGTAATACTGATTGTGACTCCCTGATATTTGAATTGTTTGTTTCTGGCCACTTGTATTTTTTCCTTGACCTAATCATTCTGAAATTTTACTTGAATGTTCCTTGAAGATTTTATTTTGCGATCTCTTTCCTGGGGTAATCAGTGTATTCTTTCAATGCCTGCTATGTCCACTGATTCCAAGAAATAAGGGTAGTTTTATTTAATAATTTCCTGAATGGTGCTCTCCAGGTCCTCCTTTCGATTATGGCTTTTAGGTCATCCAATGACTCTGACATTGTCTCTCCTAAATCTCTTTTCCAGGTCTGTTGTTTTTGCCATAAGGTATTTTACATTTTCTTCTATCTTTTTTTATTCTTTTGAATGTGTTTGATTGATTCTTAATGTCTCATAGAGTAATTAGCTTCTACTTGCCCAGTTATCACTTTTAAGGTGTTGTTCTCCTAAATTAGCTTGGTTACTTTCCTTTCCATTTGGTCAACTATATTCTTTAAGGAATTGTTTTCTTCCATGGATTTTTATATCTCCTTTTCCATTTGTCCAGTTCTACTTTTTAAGCAGTTTTCCAAGCTATTGACTCTTTTTTTTTATCAGAATTCTCTTAAATTTCTCTCATTTCTATTCCTGCTTTTTCTTCAACAAAGCTTCATTTTGAGCTTTTCCTTTCTGGGGTTGAGAGCACTTCCATTTTTCTTTGAGGGTTTCCCATAGGTGTTTGAACACTGTTTTCTTCTTCTGAGTTTGTGTCTTGGTATACCTTGTCACTATAATTACTTTCTATGTTCAGATAATTTTTTTTTTGCTTTTTTTTGTACATTTCTTGCCCCATCTTTTTCCTGGTTCTGCTGTTGTAGAATTTGTCTAGGGGCATGAATTTATGGCTGTTTGGAGGTGAATATAGGAGAGTTACATTAATTTACTGCTTAATCCACCATATTGCCTCCTAGAAGTCTGCCCTGGAAAGATCATTGGATATGAAATCAGATGACTTGGCTTTAAACTGTGATATACTTACTACATGTATGATTGAGAATGAGGAAAAATATGACTTGCAATGTAACTACTCTAAATCTCATGGTCACATGAACATACACACATACATGTAGATATAGATATATACATGCATACATATATATCAATAATCTCATACTGAGATGAAATATATATAAATATATCTGTCTGTAAGTGTATGTGTTAAGGGAATAGTAGAGAATCATTTCGATTAAGTAGTGATATTTTCTGAAGCTTAAATTGGTTTCAAATTGGGAAGGGCATAGTAATCAATTTTACTAGAAAACTGGATAAAAAGAAACGTCATACTTCAATTTTAATTGAACTTAATAATAGTTAATAATGCTTATTAAATTGATAAACATTATTATGTATCTACTATATTTGCAAAATAGGTGAAACAGTGAATGAAGTGCTGGGCTTGGAAGCAGGAAGACATCTTCCCTGAGTTCAAATATGGCTTTAGACACTCATAACTGTGAGACTTTGGTCAAATCCCTTAACCTGTTTGCCTTAGTTCCTCATTTATAAAATGAGCTGGATAAAGAAGTGACCAACCATTTCAGTATCTTTGCCAAAAAACAAAACAAAACAAAAATGCAAATAGTGTCATGAAGAGTCAGATATGACTGAAATGTCTTGTCATCATCAATAGCAAAAATTTATGAACCAGAGAGGTAGTATTACCTAATAGTTAAAGGGAAGGTTTTGGAATTATGAGTTAGAGATCTGACTCTGACAAATAGTAGCTGAGTGACTGAGTAAATAATAAACTCTGTTTCACTAGGCAACCCTCTAAATGGATAAGTTGTAAAGGTGCTGATGTGCAAAAGTACTCACTTGTATTTCCTCATATCAAGGAAATTATAGGACCAGCACCATACTCTACTCCCTAGACTTTCCCTCCACTCTTCCCAATGTATAATACATTGCAGTAGGTATTAAGGGTGGTTGCCATTCAGTCATTTTTCATTCATGTCTGATTCTTTGTGATGCCACTTGTAAGGGTTTTTTGGCAAAGATACTGAAGTAGTTTGACATTTCCTTCTACAGCTCATTTTACAGATGAGGAAATTGAGGCAAAAAGCTTTAAGTGATTTGTCCAGGGTTACACAACTAGCAAGTGCCTGAGGCCAGATTTGAACTCAGAAAGAGGAGGGTTTTTTTTATTTTTAAATTTTGTACATTTATTCACAATTTTTCATTTTCTAGTTTATACAAATTATACAAAGAAGTTAATAAAACATTATTCTGAATGAACCAAAAAGAGCCACCACTTATTAAACTAAACAATGCATATCAAAAGGAAACACCTGTGTGCCAAAGGTGAATGGTTCTGTAGCTTGGAAAACTGCTTAAAAAGTAGAACTGGACAAATGGAAAAGGAGATATAAAGGAGATATAAAAATCCATGGAAGAAAACAATTCCTTAAAGAATATGGTTGACCAAATGGAAAGGAAAGTAACCAAGCTAATTTAGGAGAACAACACCTTAAAAGTGATAATTGGGCAAGTAGAAGCTAATTACTCTATGAGACATTAAGAATCAATCAAACACATTCAAAAGAATAAAAAGAAATAGAAGAAAATGTAAAATACCTTACGGCAAAAACAGCAGACCTGGAAAAGAGATTTAGGAGAGACAATGTCAGAGTCATTGGATGACCTAAAAGCCATAATCGGAAGGAGGACCTGGACAGCACCGTTCAGGAAATTATTAAATAAAACTACCCTTATTTCTTGGCATCAGTGGACATAGCAGTGAATGGTTCTGCCCAAATAAACTTCCCCTTCAGGCTCTACTCTAAGCCTATCCCAGATAAACATAAAGACATAGGAAAGTAGGGTGGTGACCAAGGTAGGGTGTACATGCAGGAGTAGGGGATTGGCAGGACATGAGCCAACAAGAAAATTTTTGTTACTAGGTAACAAGGTAACCCTCTGAGGTTTCACAAAAGTTACTAACAGCTTTTTGTCAAATAGGTCTACAAGTGGTGAGAAGATGAAATGTCAACATCTGGACTTGAGGGATCCCAGACAGACTGCTTCTCCATGAACTGACACAGTCCCTAAATAGGACTCAGGTTTCTAACACTTTTTCTAAGGAAGTCCAGCCCTTGGGGAAGGTGAAGGGCCATATGCATAGCATCCCATTGACAGGTTCATGATTGGGTCAAACTAGAAACTCCAAAAAGTGGTAGGAACATGTCTCAGTCAAAGGCTGGGATCAGGGGCTAAAGCACCATTAGGAGACTCAAAGTTAAAACAGGAAAAACATGTTCCTGCTCTTAGTCCAGATTCATGGCAGCAACAATTAAAAATAGACAGTTTTCCACATGCAGGATTGTCCCAGAAAGAGTTCCTTCTCCTCTGAAGAACCTAGAAAAAATGCTCTTTGACATGATCCAGTGACTGAGACGGTGCAAAACCAAAATGGGCCAACAGAAATATTTTATACAAAATACTGACCTCAACAAAATACAAAGCAAAGATGACTGTCCTTGAATCTATCTACTGCACCATTGTTGAAAGTAAAAAGGTACAAATGAGCAAACAAAAATAGTTTCTTTCTACAAAGAGCTTTTATTCTACTAGAAACTCTATTATAACTATTCTACTACAGTAAAGGAAGATGATGGTTAAGTGACCTTCTAAAGGTTCCCTTCAAGTTTTCCCTCCATGATCCTATGCTTCTCCCAAATTACTTTAAAAGGATTGAAGTCTTCAGACTGAGAGATTACATACCTTTGGTTACTGAGACAACTTGCAGCTAGGTGAGATTTTGGAAGTGGTACCTGCATTCATCATGAATGTAAAATCGAAGAGTTGCCAGAGGTTGGAGATGAGCAAATGTTCTGATTTTCCAAAACTTCTTGTTCAGTCATTTTCAGTAATGTCTGACTCCTCCTGATCCCATTTGTGGTTTTCTTAGCAAAGGTAACGGAATGGTTTACTATTTTCATCTCCTGGTTTAAGTTATTTGTCCAGGGGCAAGCAGCTAATAAGTGCCTGAGGGTAGATGTGAACTCAGGGAGATGTCTTCCTATTCTGATTTCTGGGACTTTTTCTTTTCCTTCCTTCCACCCTCAGTCCTTTTTTCTCTCTCTCTTTGCCTCTCTCTCTCTCTCTCTCTCTCTCTCTCTCTCTCTCTCTCTCTCTCTCTCTCTCTCTCTCTCCTTCTTTCCTTCCTCCCTTCCAGCGTTCTGCCCAAAAGGGAATGTAAATTTTAATCTATGAAGCTTTTTGAGGGGGAAGTTCTCTTAAAGGCCATCCTCAGTTCCAAATCATTCTTATCCCAGACCAAGCCTACTTGGTCACTGTTTGGGCCCTGCCTCAGAATAAATGTAAATAACAATTTTATGTTTTGGCCAGAAACCCTGAGAGTCTTCCCTCCCAGATCATTCTCCTCCTCCTCTTCCTCCTTCTCTCCCCCATCCTCCCCTTCCCGCTTCCCCAACATTTCCCCCCCTCCCCTTTCCCCTTATCCCCCTCCCTCTTCTCCCTCTCCTTCTTCTATTATATGCGTCAATTTCATTAAGCTTTAATCACTGAATAGGCTCTGCCTCAGTCAAACTGGGACCTGTTCAGTTTGAAAAGGCCAAGGTCCCCCACTGCATCCTAAGCCATCTCCAGATGTCCTGATCCATATCTGGCTTCTGGACCTAAATGGCTCCAGAGATTAAAGTGAAGCCAATGACTTTGCCCAGCACTCCCTCACTTAAATACAGTTTACTTGCAGGTTATGGCATCATCTCCCTGATGTCATGACCTTCTTAGGGAATGAAGGACAAATAGCATTTTGATATTTTAAATTTGTAGAGATAATCGAATATATCTTCTAAATTTTCAGTTTTGGTGAAATATGATTATGTGAAGAGGGGGAACATAGTATAATGGATAACAGAACAGACCTTAAATTAAAGAAGAACTTGACTCCTGACAGATTTCTGCCATTTACTGGCTGTGTTACCCTGACCAAGTCAATAAGCTCATTGCCTGAGGCAACTATCTAAGATTCTTATCTTCAGAGAAAGGAATGATTGCTGTCCTTCTTCTTCCAAGAGGACCAAAATGACATCGCCATTGTAAAGTAAAATTTCAGTGTGTCCCACTGTGGCTGATCAGACCAATATGATCACTGAATGCTCTACCACAGGTTGGGCACAGATAGTCTGTCTGAATATTTGGGGTGGGTATCCCAAATCTGTCCATCCTGCATTTACTTTGGGCTGTCTCAATTCTGCTTTGCTCAAATAGCACTGCACCTTTTCTGATGTGGGCATGTCATGCTGAGCAGTCCTGTGCCAGTGACTCCCATGTTGCAAAGTCAAACCCAAAGTTCTTAAGAGAGACCTTGAGAGTGTCCTTGTATTGTTTCCTCTGGCCACCATGTGATCACCAGCCCCATGCAAATTCTCCATAAAATAGTCTTTTTGGCAATCGTACATTTTGCATTTGAACAATGTGGCCAGCCCATCAAAGTTGCACTCTCTGAAGCAGTTTGAATACTTGGCAGTTCAGCTGGAGCAAGGACTTCAGTGTCTGGTACCTTATCATGCCAGGTGATCTTCAGAATCTTTCTAAGACAATTTAAGTGGAAGCAATTTGAGTTCCTGGCATGGCACTGGTAGACTGTCCATGTTTCACAAGCATATAACAATGAGGTCAGCACAACAACTCTGTAGACTTTCAGTTTGGTAGTCAGTCTAATACCTCTTCTCTCCCAAACCTTTCTTTGGAGCCTCCCAAACACTGAGCTAGCTCAGGTAATGTGTGCATCAACCTCATTGTCAGTGTGTAAATGCCTGGAAAGTGTACTACCAAGGTAAATGAACTTATCCAGAGATTCAAAATGTCTCCATTTGTAATCAATGGATCCACATATGGATGGTGTAGTGGTGGCTGATGATTTGCATTAGTAGAGGAATTTTCTTACCACAAGCTCCCTATGATAAAGAAATCAAAGGCTCTGATAAAAATGAATTGATGAACATGAGAAGGATGATGATGATTTTCTAAAATAAGTTTAAAATAATTTTTTTCATTTCTATTTTTGCAGTAATTTTGCCTTCTTCAATTAATAAAATAGGACTTTGGTTTTCTCTCATCTTTTTTAATCCATTTAGGTAAAAGTTTTACATTTTTATAAGCTTTTTAAAAGGCTATTTATTGTATTTTTGCTTATTTTGTCTTATAATTTTGCTATTTTATTTATCCTCTAAGTTTCAAGATTTTCTTCTATGTTTATTTTGGGTTTATTATTTTATTTACTTTCTAGGTCTTCAAATTACATTTATAAATAACTAATTTTCACTTGTTACTTATTAATACATGACAATATTTTTTTAGTCAGAGAATTGTTTTAATTTATTCTCCCAAATGTTATTTTTTCTTATGTTTTCTCATTCTCTTTTCCCTTAGCTGTTTTTCATTTACTATCATTGACTCATTCATTGTTTAACATTTTATTATTATGTGTCCATTTTCATAAGATTCTTTTGATATTTTTCTCTGTATAAATTATTTCATTTGATTTATTGCCTTATAAGATGTATTTAATATTCTTTCTTTTTTACATGTATTTAAAAAAATAATCTGTGCCCTAGTGTAACAGTCTCCCAAATTTTAAAGTTACGTGGCATTTAGAAAAAAAATATTTTGGGCATTCAACTTAATATCTGTATACTTACCTATTTATAAATTATACCTCTTCATTTTTGTATTAAATTTTACACACACACAAAGATATGTATATATTTTTACACACATATATGTATGTACATACATATATATGTATGTATATTATGTATATACATATATATACACACATAAATTTACAAAACCAGAAAATTTTCAATAGTACAAAGACAAAATTACATCTCATCCTAGAGTGAATAGGGGACAACTGAATTTATTGAGTAGAGGAGTGTCATGATCTGCTTCAGGAAAAATTCCCTGAGCATCTCTTTGTATGATTGATTGAATTTGGGAAAGATTGGAGAAAAGAAGATCAACTACAAAATGATTTCAATGGTACAAACATAGGTCAATTGGGATACCCTCTTCTTGACACTCTTTGCTCCATGTTTTTGTAACACTGTTCTCTCCTGGTTTTTCTATCTGACCCCTCATTATTTGTTTCTTTTCTAGATCTTAACCCATGCCACACCTGTTAACTGTGAGAGCTCACCAAAGATCCAGGCTGAGCCCTCTTCTTCTTCTATACTATTTCACTTGGTTTTCTCATCAGATCACATACTTTCATTTATCATCTTTAAGCAGATGACTCTCAGATACACTTGTCAGCTCAAATTATCTCCTGACCTCTTGTCTCATATCTATAAGAGCCTATTTTTGTTATTGTTGGTTATTCATTTCAATGATGTGCAACTCTTTGAGACTTCTTTTGGAGTTTTCTTGCGTAAGATGCTGGAGTCATTTGTCATTTTCTTTTTGAGCTTATTTTTACAGATAAGGAAACAGATTCTGACAGGGTTAAATGACTTAGCCAGGATCACACACCTAGTAAATGTCTGAGGCCAAATTTGAACTCCATAGGATGTCTTCTTGACTCTAGATCTGTCATTCTCTTAATTATACACCTAGCTGCTCTGTCTGCCTATGAGATTGCTCAAACTAGATTTCCCGCAGAAAGCTTTGACTCAATATGTTAATCATTTTCTTTACCATTATTTTGTCATTTTCCTCATTCATTCCTCATTTTCCTATCATCATTTAGGATAGCAAAACCTTTCTAATTACCTGGGTTCAAAACCTAGATATTACCTTCAACTCTTTAATCTGTTACCTCACCCCTCCTTGTACAACCAGTTACCAATTCCTACTGTTTCTTTTCTTGAAACATCTTTTATATATGTCCTATTTGCTCTTCTAATGAAGTCATTTTCCTGGGGGTGGATCCTCATTATCTTATAAGAACTTTTCTGATTGTTCAACTTGCCATGCTCTGCTCTGTCTATTCTGGTGTGGCTCATGTAGAATTATGTTCAGCTCCCAGCACAATGTGATAGACCCTTCCTTTCAACCTTCCAGATTGTCTTGGGCTGGAAATTTGCTTCATTCTGTCATTTTGTGAATTCTGCTGCTCTAGAATTTGTTTAGAGTCATTTTTATAGATTTTTTGTGGGGTTTGGGGAGAAAAGTCTAGAAGGTACCTGTTTCTACTTCACCATATTGACTCCACCCCCCTCCACAGACATTTATTCTAAATCCATAACAAGAACATTCTATTTAGTTCAGCTCTAATATGACATATGGAACATATGCAGGCATTATGTCCCAGTTTTGTTGCCTCCCTTCTTTCCTATAACACCCTGTTTCCCATGGGGCCTGGGTTGGCAAAGATGAATATACTATTTTTATTAGGTTCTTAACTTTTCTCTCATCTTATGTGTGTTGCTGACAATGTTTTTAAGTCCTATTCCCCTAATTCTATATTCTCATAATCCCTATGACTTTTATTAAATGATTCGGCATAGTGCAATGATTTTTAGGAAAGCGTTAGCTTGACTGGATGCTACTCTGCTCTCTTCACCTGGAATGATAGAGACCTCTGATGTTATTGCGTAAGGCTTTTTGCCTTACATGATGTTTCTTTATTACCTCTTTTGTTTCACTTTAATTTCTATAGATTTCATGTATATATCATTATTCTGATATAGGTTTAAATAGTTAATTTGAATATAACCCCACTATCTTGCCAATCATATAGTCTGAGTTCATGCTCGTTTATATATCCCTTTTAGTTTTACATATAGATCTTCATTCAGGTAACCAAACAATGAGTCAACCTGTATTAAGTGCCAAACATTTATACAGTCATAGAGATTGTGTGTGAAATTATAGGGTAGTAGATATGTTCTACTTTCCACTAGTAGTAGTAATATTACCTTCCAGTATATTTCAGTAATAATGGTAATAACTTTATTATCATTTCCTAAACATTGAAAGAAAAGGTATCCTTGGTAAGGGGAGAAGAGGGTTGTGCACACTCCTTGGCAGGGGAGATGATAGCTGTTCACATTAGCTTGCCTGTTTTCCTAGTTGATAAATGGATTGCACAAAGCATGGACTAAGCATTTTAAGCTGGCTGGGATTATGTGAATGAGCTAAAGATTGATTTACTTGCACATCCAGCTATCTCCTTAATACTCAAAATTGGGTATATTAATTATTCCCAGGAAGGAGAATAAGACCTGTGATATTTGGCTTGAAGGAATTGGTGTTTTTTGGTTTTTGTTTTTTGTGAGAAATGGTCTATAGCAAAAGGCAGAAGGTAAAATGATTACATTGTCTGAGCACTTGATATGCTAGAAGATGGCAGGATGGGATGAAGTAAATAAGTAAAAACACCATATGTGTTCTGAAAAATATAAGGTCCTAAAAAATATGAAAAAATTATCAAGTAAGACTCTCTGCTATCATGTTCTTTGCCATATATCGGGGGATATAGCACATCATATTTGTTATTCACAATTTCTATCACCTAATGCTTAGAACATACACAAATATGGACTGATGACTAACACTTTTAACTATATATTAATACAGAATGGCTAGAGTTCAGTTTGTCAAAAATCGCTATGTATAGGCCTTAACAGGGCTCTCAGAATGACTATGAGTCTTGCCACAGAATTCTTAAAATAAATAAACGATCCAATAAAAAGCCAACAGGAAGTAGCCTCTGGCTTACATAGAAACTGTTTACAAAATCAGCAAAGCTCTTTCTCAGGCTAGAGGGCACTTGCCCAAATGAAAGAACTTGTGACTTGAAATAAACTCAGCTATTAAATAAAACCTTGTGACTGTCAGAGCTGTGGCCTCCTTGGCTCCTCTTTCTCTTCCCATCTTTCCCTCTGACCCCTTGCTACAGGCCCTGAACTATGGGGATTTTCATGTTCTCTGGCAGAAATCAAGTCAGAAACCAATGCTTTGGATTATTCCCTTGCTTCCTTTGTGAAAGTGTGTCTCTCATCTCTCCTCTCTTTCTTCTCTCTTCTGTCCTCCTTCTTCTCCTCTCTTTCCTCCTCCTCTTCTCTCTCCTCTCTTTGTCATCCTCCTTCCTCTTTCCTCTCCCCTTCCCACCCTCTTTCTCTCTCAGTTTCCTTTTCAAATTGACTTATATTGTATCTCACAATCCCTTCCTTTTTGGCACAAAGACACTGTAGCTTCTATTTTTATAGTCTCTGTGTAAGATATGGCATTCATCTGTGATTATTTGGAGCTAAATTTCTTAAAACTCCATTCTGGACTTGTGTTTTCTTTATGTATCTTAGAAAGACTTAGCCTTATAAGAAACAATAAAGATAACAATTTATTATATAGAAGGGATAGGTTGTCAAGCTAATATCCTTTAAATAATCCCTAGCAATTGTACACTGTCTTAGGTTTCTGAAAAGGTTCCACATGAGGCTTACTTTAGCCATGTGAGTAGGTAGACAGTTCAGGGACTATTATCTGTATTTTATAGAGGAGGGAGTTGAGACACAGAAAGTTAGATTAGATGATGCTACCTAATTAACAAGACTTTCAGTCTGATATTGAGAAAAGGGGAGGAGTACCAAAACTCTGAAATTTTCCCTATCTTCTGTATTAACCAGGAAAGGAAATTATCTTTCACACTGATTCTGATACCATTTGTATGTGTGAAGGACTCAGTTTAGGTTGCCTGAGATAAATCACCTCTATAATCTGGATGAAAAGCAAAAAAAGAGAGTGATATTGTAAAACACTGAGGGCATTCCGGATTCCCATTCTATTTACTCTGAATTCTACATGTCCCCTCTCAGTTATGGACCTGCTTGATCCACAGGCAGATCTAAGGAGCAGGACTGTAAAATATATGTATCTTGTATTGCTCTAGGTTTTCTTATCCCAACTCCTATCGCAGATGAATCAGGTCAGAGAGCAATACTACATCTCCCACTCAGGATTCTAGAGGTAATCTGAGGGGATGGGAGAACTCCTTTCAAATGCCATCAGGGCAAGACCCAATTGCAGTGTGTTTTCTCCAATGTTTGTTGCCAATAATTAGTGTCCTTATTTCATTTAATCAATTGATTTACATTTAAAACCAATTTAATTTCTTTTATTTTAATTTATTAATTTTTAGCTTTCAACATTCATTTTCACAAGATTTTGAATTCCAAATTTTCTTCCTATCTCTCCCCCCGCCCCATGCAAATATGGGGATCATTCTGATTATCCTTTCCCCCAGTCTGCCCTCCCTTCTCTCTCCCCACTTAACCACTTCACTCTCATTTTCTTACAGGGTAAGATAGATTTCTATACCCCATTGCCTATATATCTTATTTCCCAGATTCCATGCAAAAGCAATTTTTAACATTTGTTTTTAAAACTTTGAGTTCCAACTCTCTTTCTTCTTTCCTAGCCACCCACCATCATTGAGAAGGCAAGCAATTCAACATAGGTTATATGTGCATAATTATGTAAAACATTTCCACAGTAGTATGTTGGAAAGACTAACTATTTCTCCCTCCATCCTATCCCACCCCCCACTTATTCTATTTTCTCATTTGACTCTGTCTCTTTTCTAAAGTGTTTGCTTCTGACTATCCCTTCCCCTAATATGCACTCCTTTCTATAATCACCCCATCCTCTCCCCCCTTACTTTCCTGTAGGGTAAGATACCTAATTGAGTGTGTATGTTATTCCTTCCTTAAGCTAAATCATATTCCCTCTCACTTCCTCCCTTTTCCCTTACATTGTGAAGCCTTTCTCTTGCTTCTTTTCTGTGAGATAATTTTTCCCATTTTATATCTCTCTTTCTCCTTCACCCAATATATTCCTCTCTCACCCCTTAATTTTATTTTTTACTTATCATCACTTCATATTCAACTCACCTGTGCCCTCTGTCTACTGTTGGTCACTCTACCTATCATCTATATTTCCTTCAACTACCCCCGTACTAAGCAAGGTCTCATGAGTTACAAATATCATCTTTTCATGTAGGAATGTAAATAATTCAACTTTAATAAGTCCCTTATAATTTCTCTTTCCTGTTTACCTTTTTATACTTCTCTTGATTCTTGTATCTGAAAATCAAAACTCTATTCAGCTCTGGTCTTTTCAGTAGAAATGCTTTAAAGTTCTCTATTTCCTTGAAATTTTAATTTTTCCTTTGAAGTATTATACTCTGTTTTGCTGGATAGGTGATTCTTGGTTTTAATCCTAACTCCTCTGCCCTCCAGAATATTTTATTCTAAGCTCTTCTATTCCTTAATATAGAAGTTGCTAGATCTGTGTTGTCCTGATTGTGTTTCCACAGTACTTGAATTGTTTCTTTCTGGCTACTTGTAATATTTTCTCCTTGACCCTGGAACTCTGGAATTTGGCTACAATATTCCCAGGAGTTTTCCTTTTTAGATCTTTCAGGAAGTGATCAGTAGATTCTTTCCAAATCTATTTTACCCTCTGGTTCTAGAATATCAGGGCAGTTTTCCTTGATAATTTCTTGAAAGATGATGTCTAGGTTGTCAGGTAACTCATTAATCTTAAATTCTCTCTCCTGGATCTATTTTCAGGTCAGTGGTTTTTCCCACGAGAAATTTGACGTTGCCTTCTATTTTTTCATTGTTTTGGTTCCGTTTTATAATTTCTTGTTTTTTCATTTAGTCATTAGCTTCCACTTGCTACATTCTAATTTTAAAGGAAATGTTTCCTTCAGTGAGCTTTTGGACCACCTTTCCATTTTGCCAATTCTGCTTTTTATAGCATTGTTCTCCTTGTTGGCTTTTTGGAAGTCTTTTGACGTTTGAGTTAGTCTATTTTTAAAATGTTATTTTCTTCAAGCTGTTGACTCATTTTTCATGATTTTTTTGGATAACTCTCATTTTATCTTCCCATTTTTTTTCTCTGTTTATCTTCCTTGGTTTTCAAAATCCTTTTTGAGTTCTTCCAGGGGCTGAGATCTCCCTTTGGCTGGATATATGCTTCACTCCATCATTCTGTGGGTTTTGCAGCTTCAGAATTGGTTTAGAGTAATTTTTTACAGGTATTTGCAGGGGTTTGGGGGAAAAGTTCAAGTAGGTCCCTGATTTTACTCCTCCATCTTGGCCCCACCCCTTGTAAACATAATTACCCCAACATATACAAGGGGACCTGCTGTCACAGGTTCTTAAATCTGAATTCATAAAAGATAAAGCAGCTTTGAGGGGTTAGCAATCACTTTAATTAAGCACATGTATCATGCCTTTAACCAAGCATATATATCATTCACTTAGTTCAGGGGAATTAACACTCTGAACTTCAAGAAAATACAGAGAAATCAAAGATCAACAGACATTGCTTCCTCTGCCTGAATTCAACAAACAGTTGGACCCCAACCATCTGCCCATAGTTACCAGAGAGGCGAACACAGACATCTGAGTTTGCAAAACTGGGGGCTTCTTAAAGCAGCTTCCTGTTCTGGTACTCAAACTTTCTTACATAAATTAAATCCAAAAGTAAAATCTTGCCCTCATAGTATTTATACACTTTTTAGAGCCAGAGGGCATAAACCTCTGACCCAGTACCTCAATAGAAAACAAAACAAAACAAAACAAAAAGTACTTGGGACCCTTCTACAAAGCAACTACCTTAATCAAGCCTCCCACAATAGGCAGGCCCATCAGTGGGTGGCTAAGATCTTCTTTAATCACATTATTCAATCAGAGGCACTTCTAGTATAACAAAAACAGCAAAAGATGCTTATTTGATTTCCATCACACCCCTTCAAATAACATTTTTAAAAGGGACACTTGTTGAGAAGAAATAATAAGCACCACACTTAGAAACACTTCTTCTCCCCACCAATACCTAGGCTTATACTTTTCCCTACACAATCTTGGTCCATGAGAACAGTGAGCTCAGACTTAATATGACTCCTTAAATTACCCCACCAATTTTACTTACTGATGTTACATAGGCATACAAATGAATTGATAATGCAATCTCTAAGTTGCCTTCAATCTAGGCTGGATAAAATAGGTGACTCAATGTTTCATTTCTCACCTTGTTGTTCTAGCCAATCCCAGTAGAGATACTAATGCTGGTACTTCCGATACTCCTATCTTCAAAAATCATTTACTTCAAGTAGAAAAAAAAAAGCAACATGAACATAGCCAAAGAATATGAGGTACATATTTATTGATCATATACCTGGCCTGGGTGGGGAGAGCCTGTGTCCTTTCTCCTTTCAGAAGCTTATATTATATCTGTCTCACCTGAATAGCAGCCAGGGAAGAAACAAGTAGCAAAAAACCTGAGACTTTCATTTTGTCTAGTTGGTACATTTTTAATTTACCTCATTCTAGCTAAGGAACCTATCAACAGTATATCTCTACCACATATTCTCCAGACCATAATGAGTTATAGAATGTCTAGGCACGCTCCAAATCAGGGAGCAGAGATTTTTCATCATAGTCAATATGATTGATGAGAAATAGGCTGCTTCACCCCTTCCATATAAGATGTTGCTAGGAAGAGAGCATGGTGCAAGCTTTGAGGATAAAGCTCCAAAGACCAGGCCACCATTATAATTAAATAAAATATGACTAGCAAATAATATCTATCAACAGATGGATAAGGAGATTTGCCTTCTTCAGATTCTCCTTAAAAGTGATGAAAATAGTAATTATGGAAAAAAACCAACAACTTGTACTTAGCATTTATATTGCTTGTTCAGGTTTGTGAAGCACTTTTATCTGTTAACTTGTATGGTAGCAATATTAAGAGGAGAAGTAGTTTATATTTATACAGCAGTTTAGATGTGCAGTGCACTTTATATGATGAATTTGGTATTTACCATTATATTGTGCTAATATGATTGCTTTTTAAAATTGATAAGTAATTAAACTTAGAGAAGTTCAGGCATTCTTCCAGTGTTGCTCATCCCAAAAGTGGGCAAAGAGAGGGGGTAAATCTAGGTTTTCCTGAATCTGAGTGGAGTTGTATAAAATCAGATCAAGACTTGGACTCATGACATGAAATTTTGCAAATGGGTTTGTACGGAATATCACTATATGCAGTCTCTATCTCTGTACTGTGTAGTACTGTACTAGGTTTTGGATAGAGATTGCAATTTTTTTAATGATTTATTCTCTGTACTTAAAGAACTTATATTGCACTAGAATAGACAAGACATCATTAGGGTTAAGACTGAAGACATTCTTTAATCAATGGATTAATCAAGTGTCATCCCTTGTCATTAAAAGACACCAAGATTAGAGGGAATTTTATCAGATCCAATCTTTTCTGTGTGTGTGGTAGATTAAACTTATCACTCTAGCTTTAGCAAGCTGGTAATCATGCTAGATAATACCTAGCAATACTTGACATTAAACTACCTAAAAATTCCTTCTTAAAATCTCTCTCTTAAGTTTGCCCACTTAGTTATCTTTCTTCTCTCTGCTCCTCTGCTTTCAATTGACCTCACTATACAAACTGGCAGTTTAAGACTTCAATTTGTCCATGATCCATTTGGAATTCTGTAACTAGTTCCTATTAGTTCCAACCTCCATTCTTTAAGTTGAAAAAATTGCTCCCATCAAATCTTGGTTCTGTAAGCTCTCTGAGGCCTTCTACTGACCTCAGTTGATACCACTTCATGCCTTGGTTTCTGAGTTATCTCTAAATATATGATGTATAGTAGTGTGGCTAATCCAAGAATCTGATACATGTTAACTTGACAAACCATAGAATGCTTAGTCAAGGTTTTAATTTGTGGGGGAAAAAGAGTCATTCTTTGCTTAAGAGTATTTTTTGTCCTTATTTAATAGGAACATATGTACTTTAACTTGTAGTCACAACTGACCTAACTCCATTCCCCCATTCAGAACATTAGTATATGTCATCTGCTTGAGATGAAAGCTAGTAGTCATTCATGAAGTCATATGTGTAACAGACCCAGTATAACAGTTCTTCCTGATGTTACAGGCCTTCAGAGTTATAATTCTGATTAGTGTTGACAGCCATTGGACATATATTTGTGACCTTGACACAGCTAAAGTGTGATAGCCCAAGTAAGATGAGGGATGCTTTTATATGTGCTGTCCTTGAAGTTTCTTCTCAAAAAGCATGTCTATTCTAAAAGCTAATTGATATAAACTAGTTGATGAGAGCACTGGATGCAAGCTCAGGAGCCACAGTATTAGAAGCCATAATCCCTCAGGATAACAGCTAGAATCCTAAAGGAAGAAATAGTAAAATCTCTTCTGCAAACCCAACTTGCCCATAACAGTTGAACATATGCTCCACAGGCTATAGAAAGAAAGATAATTTTGATAATTGGTAAGGCATTTGCCCAAAACTAAAAGTATAATTTTAGGAAACAGAAATTGTCCATAAAAATTCCAAATAGGTTTGTTATGAAGGTCTCCTGGATAGCTGTGTGTAGTGGCACTATCCTGGGAGTATCACTGTGGATGTCACTCTGCGAGGGAATTTAGAGGATATATATGAATGAACTGGGCTAATTATCAACCTGTACAAGATGTGATGTTCATCTAGAAATCTTGTAAGAGGAGTTCATAAGATCCACTTCAGGTTTGTTAAACATTCATGTTAAAAACTAGCTTGCTCATATCTTGATGCATGCAAGGTTCCATTGTATATCATAAAAATAGAGATACAAGGGTTTTAGTAGTTTTTTTCCATCTTTAAACCTGTCTAATCACCCACCACAACCTTATATCCCATTGATTTTAGCTGGTTTGTGTAACCTATTTCTATTCTGGGCAAAGGAATAAACAAGTAAGTTATCTAAGGTTCATTTTCTCTTGCTTATACCTCCCCAGAATTACTTGCAATTAATGATAGATAATGTCAACACAAAGAACCTTCATTTTCCTTCAAGACTAACTACCCAGTGGTATTTGAAAAATGTCAGAGTATATCTGCATTTTTCTGAAAGATTAGAAAGTTATTTTTAACAATCAGATGCTATTTTTGAGATAAAAAAATGAACAATGGAAAGAAAAATATTTAGTTAAGTCACTCAGCCCCCTAAATAGAATACATCCTTTGGAATGATATGTTTTATTACACATTTCAGAGTGTGGGGTGTTGGAGATGTCTTCTCGCCTCTGTAAATATTCCCTCAATGATATGCTAGTCATAGAGAACACAGTAATGAGTAGTTAAGAAACTGAAGTTCAAAAGGACATTGTTTTTCAGGTCACTCGAGAAGCAGTCAGTTTCCCATATCTGTATTTTTAAGGTTAATTCAACATGTACTTGCTCATGTGAACAGTCCCCATTCCTATTGTTAAAGAGGTTATTTTCCTAATTTATTCATTTTAAGATTTCAATATTCATTTGCACAAGATTTTGAGTTCCAAATTTTCTCCTCATCTCTCCCTTTCACCCACTCCAACACAGTATTACTCCTTACCCCCAATCTGCTCTCCCTTCTGTCACACCCCTCTCCTCTCTTATCCCAATCCCCTCTTTTTTCTTAGAGAAGATATATTTGTATACTGCATTGCCTATATATTTTATTTCCCAGTTGCATATAAAAACACTTTTTAACATTCCTTTTTAAAACTTTGAACTCCAACTTCTCTCCCTTCTTCCCTCCCCACCCATCCCCACTGAGAAAGCAAGCAATTCAATATATGTTATATATGGGTATTTATGCAAAAGACTTCCATACAAGTCATGTTGTGAAAGACTAATTATATTTCCCTCCATACTATCCAGCCTCTCATTTATTCTATTCTCTCTTTTGACCCTATCCCTCCTCAAAAGTATTTACTTCTAATTACATCATCCTTCCATTTGCTCTCCCTTCTATCATCTTCCCCCCAACCCTACTTATCATCCCCTTCTCCCCTACTTTCCTGTAGTGTAAGATAGATTTTTATGCCAAATAGCCAATGTACTCCATGGTACCAAACTTCCACTGGATTATTAACCATTACTCTTTCTGAGTTCCCTCTATTACCTTGGCTTGTTTTGAAATTTTTTCCTAGCAAAAAAATTACCTCTCAGGAGACATTGTTTGTTGTGTTAATAGCATTAACATGCAAGGGGAAAATTAGGATGTCAACAAGAATGAATATAAAGTGCAGAAATAACTGCAGATATCCCTGAATAATCCACTAGACAAACAAAAATATAGGGTTACACATTTCAGAAGTGAATGCAATTCCTTTTTTTTTCTCTATCTGACCTGTTTGTTTTTCATTGGTAAACCAAGTTCTCTTTGAGGAACCTATGCTACCAGAAGGGCAGATAGTTGGCAGAGTGGACAGAGCATTGGGCTTGGAATCAGAAAGACATCTTCCTGAGTTAAAATTTGGCCTCAGACATTTACTATCTGTGTGACCCTGGGCAAGTCATTTAACCCTGCTTGCTTAAGTTTCCTCATCTATAAAATGAACTAGTGAAGGAAAGGGAAAACCATTAAAATGTTTTTGCCAAGGAAACTCCAAATGGGGTCATCAAGAGTCAAACACAAATGAAATGACCACAACAGCATGCTACCAGAATCACAGAATTTGAGAGTGGGGAGTACTCTCTTCTTGTCATCTAGTCCAATCCTCACTATAGCATCACATACATATTTTTTTCAGTCTTTGCTTTTAAATTTTCAAGGTATCGATACATTCTGTGACACAACATTCCATTTTCAAGAATTTCAAGCTCTTAGGTAGTTACCCATCCTGAAACCATTTCTAAATTCTCTTTTTTCAACTTCAACATATTGCTTCTGGTTTGACCCTCTAGAGTAAAACAGAACAAGTCTAATTGAGCTTCAGAAAATAGCTCTATCAGTCTTCTCTTCTCCTTGTTAAAAGTTTCTTGAACTGATCCTCTCCCATGTTTCTCTACATACCTGCCCAGATTGCACTATCTTTTTTGTTTTGTATTGTTTTTGCTGTCACAGCACATTGTTGGTTTATTTTGGGGTTGTTGTCACCTAAAACCCCCAGATCCCTTTCAGAACAACAGATACTAGAGATGACTAGGCTGTACAGGGAATACCTTTGACTTGAGCTCAAAAACAACCTCAGAGATGTCCTAGCTATATAATCCAGTGCAAGTCACGAAAATGTTTTTGCCTGTTTCCTTAACTGTAAAATGGAGTTAATATCAGCACCAACCTTTCAGGGATGTTGTGAGGATAAAATGAGATATTTGTAAAGCACTTAGCACAATGCCTTGTATATAGTGATATAATTTAAAAGCTTATTCCCTTCTCTCCTTGTCTACCTATATTTTTCACATCTTGTATAGTACTTACAAAGGTTTTATTTTTGCCTTTACAAAATTTTATATTCTTCTCTATGAATTTCATCATATGCCCTGGTGGGAATAGCCTGTAAAAATTGTTTTGTTAGAGCTTGACTATCACCAATTATGTGATCTATCTACCCAAGGTTTGTGTCATCTGAAAATTTCATGAGTATACCCTCTATGCCATTATCCCAGTCATGGAAAATGGCCACAGCACAGGACTACGAAGTATTTCATGAATTACTCCATTGGATATGTTTTGCCACACTAAAACTGAATCATGAATGACTACTCTGAGAGACTAAATGCGCAACTCCTTCTGAAAGTAGAAAATTAAATTATCACCTAGTCGACATCTCTCCTCTTCTCCATGGGAATGACATGAGAAACTTCAAAGTTTTACTAAAATTTAGGGCAAACCATATCTACAGTAATCTTCTCATCTATTGGTTTAGTAATGCTGTCAAAAAGAGAATGAGAGGAATCTAGCATAACTTGTATTTGATGAAGCCCTGCTGGCTCTTTGCAATCACCTCTGCACTTTCCAGATACTCACCAGCTACCTCTTTAATGGTTCATTCTTTATTTTCCCCACCATGACAAATTAGAATCACTGACCAATTAATTGGTTGACTTTTTTTTCCCTATTTTGATAATCAGTGTAGCATCTTTTCTTAGATCTCATGGTACCTTTCCCCTTTGACATAATCTTTCAAAATTTTCAATAATTAGACCCCCAAGTTTTTCAGTACTGCTAGATTCACCAACGACATCTAGAGGCTTTCTTATTATTTCCTTACTTACTTTAGGTATGAACTCAGTGACTTCGTGTGCTGTCATTTGGAGAACAAAAGTCATTCTCTTTGACAGAGGCAACAGACAAAACAAAAAACAAACAGTTGAGCAGTACTGCCTTCTCTCTGATTTCACTTATCTTCATTTCATCCACCTTAAGCTAAGTTCATCTCTTCTTTGATTCTCCTTTTTCTCCCAATAGAAGTGAACCAAAACAAAACAAAAATAAAACAAATATTAAAAATGACAACCAAAATAAATCACTTTCCCTCTGGTTCTTGACTGACCATCACATGCCTTGAAGACTGTAATATTTATTATTTACTTCTGATCCATTAAAACTCTCAACTGGATAGTAGCCCTAGAGTCATGAAGATCTGAATTCAACTCTAGCTTTAGATGCTTTCAAGTTATATGATTTCAAGATTCTTAAACTCTATTTGCCTCATCTTCCTCATCCTTATATGATCATGAAGTGTCACTGTAGACAGCAAAGTAAAGTGTCTAGCTGGTGAGTCAATTCATTCCCTCCTCCCCCCCTCCCAAAGAGGAGTTAGGAACAGAATTTATCCAGACCACACCAAATTCTACCCACAGACTTGAATTCGTTCCCAGCCTTTCCTCACTTTCACCTCCCCTACTCTTCTCTGCAAAAGGGTTTGGAGCCTTAGTGGACCAAACATCATATTTACCTAGGAATTTGCCCTTTCTTAAAATCATGCAATAGAACCATTTATGTTCAGATGCATAAGGAAAATTCCCAGGTTTAAAAGTTTCTTTTTCAAAAGATAAAGTTATTAATAGAATGGGAAAAAAATCAATATTTGCTAGTTCACCTCCAGGTGTCATCTAAGTCACCAAGCCAGAAAAGAGACATAGGTAATTATTCCTTTTGAACACTGTTTCTTCAGAACCTGAACAACCTGCATACTCTGTATGTTCTTGAGAATATACAGAGAGAACAATTGGAATCACCTTCCCAACTTACCAAACACGTGCACACACACACACATTACTTTTTTTAAAGGTTAAAAGGGAACCACAGAGGCTTTGAATTTTAACCTCCACCTAACAGAATGAAAGAGAGACATAAAAGAAACTTAAGAGACCCTTCCTTAGCCATCTGGATTCATGACTGGTAGCAGAAAAATCTACCACATGTTTTAATCAATTATTAGTCTCATAAAATCAAAATATTCTGAAATGTCATCTGTTCTCTCATGCACATCCTCCTCCAGCCTACTCCAACTTGTACCATGCCAATACTGTCAACCCCTTCCACTATATCCTCTGAAATTCCTCTTCTGCAGTGAAAAAATTTCCCTTCATCCTGACCATCTCTCTCTAATATTCTTTATATTTACTAGTCCTCACTAAGATATGACTAACTCCTAACAACATACTGCATCTTTAGCTATCTATTCTACCACATACTCTTTTCTTCCATACCTCCTCCTCACATCTCCCTTGATCCACATTCATCTCCCTAAACACGCACACACACACACACACACAGAGTTACATATGGCTACACAAACACAGACACACACACACACACATATAGTTCTGGAGGGTTAATTGAAATAACATTTATTTCCTACAACTCCCTCTTCGTTATCATTCAGCAACTTCTCCCCCTTTGAAGTTAATTTACGTAACATTTTCCCTTCATCCAGATCATAATGGCTATTCTATATTACACATCAGTTATTCTTTCTCCTTTCTCAAGGAAATCAGCATGTTGATCACTATATTTTTCTATTCTTCAACTCTCTACTAGGGCAATTAAACACCTATATTGAAGTTTCCTCAAATTCTCTGATCTCCAAGTTCTCCAGTTTCCTTAAATCCCATCACCTACTTACTCATTGAAAAACAGCCCAAATAGGGAAAATCACTACTTGGTTCTCACCACTGCCCACACTTTTTTTTCTTCCTAAATCAAGGACTCTAACATTTCTCCATGTGATCATAACCTCAACATTTCATCTCTCCTTATCTCTTATCCTCACTAAACAATTTGTTGTTGTTAAGACCTTCAATCACTCTATCCTTCAATTTTTTTTAGACCATTACCATTTCTTAGATCTCTCTTTGTTCAATTTCTAATTTCAGTTCAACTGTTGAACAATTTACCTCCACACTTTATTCTTAAACCCTTTGCTTTTTGTTTGATCATTTCTTACCACTTTCCAAGCCTCAGCCAGGATAATCCCCACAGCTACTTTCTCTGCTTCTGTTGACATCATGCTAAAAACTTCTAGGGGAAATCATACAACCATGCATATTAGTAAATTGGTGCTATCTGACTTCAACTAGGACCTAGCAAGGTAATCTTTTAATTTCTTCCTAATTCATTTCCTGTTTCAATACCCACTGAAGCTATGGTAAACCTCCACTTCACTCCTCAAAACTGCCACATTTTTATTTCTCTCCCTTGAATTAAAAACTTAATTCTTTACTTAGAAAATTTAAACCATTTAATATGGTTTCCTCATTTTTCCTTCACTTTATAACTAAATCCCATGACATCATCCCCTATTCTTGTTATCCCTAGTTCTAAAAATGAGAGGTGGTAGAGCTAAGATGGTGGAAAAATGCAAGCACTTACTGAGCTCTCCTAAATTTCTGTCCAATTAATTTTAAATAACACCTCCAAATGAATCTGGAGCAGCAGAAACCACAGAATTTTGAGGTGAAGCCATCTTGCAACGCAAGACAACTTAGAATATTGGAAAGAAAGGTCTGTCCCACCTATGTTGTAGTGTAATACAGTCCAATCAAGCTGCACCTGCACAGGCCCTACCCCAGCAAACCAGCAGCAAGATTGGGAGTGATTAAATAAGCAATTCAGTACCATCTTTCAGAGATCTCAGCCCAGATGATAAGGGGTTTAGACAACTGGTCAACAGTAGATAACAGGGGTCCCTTTGTTCCTACTGGGATGTAGGAATCTGTTACATTGTCCATACTCATATCTGAGTTGCAGTTGGGGGTAACAGTTCTAGGGTGAGTTGGTGCCCTAGCACACCAACATAGGCATCCGCAAGAGAGTGGAGACTCAAATCAGAGTTCCAGGGTAGAGAAGAAGGCATGTGGTCACTCATAAACCAGACCATAGTCCAGGACAGTAGTAAACACTCATCTCCTTAGATAATACCACTTTGGAAGAACTAAAAACTAGTTCTGATTTAGAAATAGTTCTGAAAATAACTGCATAAAAAGCTGAAGGTTGAGTCAATACTTCCTCTATCCCAGGAGCATAGTCCAACTTTAACATAAAATTAAATGTTAAGAAATCAGCTCAAAAAATTAGCAAATGGCAAAACAAATAAGCAAAAAGTAACCTGACCACAGAAAGTTACTATGAGACAGAAACTCAGAAGCAGACAATAAAGTCACAATTGCTACATTCAGAGTCACAAAAAAATGAGCTGATCACAGGCCAAAAAAGAACTCATTGAATATCTCAAAAAGGATTTTAAAAATCAAATAAGAGAGATCAATGAAAAACTGGAAAAATAAATTAGAGTGATGTAGGAAAAGCATAAAAAAAGAGTCAACTGTTTGGTAAAGGTGACACAATAAATACTGAAAAAAATAACATCTTATAAAAGAGAATAGACCAAATGGTAAAAAGAACAAAAATTCACTGAAGAGAAGAACACATTAAAACAACAGAATTGGACACATGGAAAAAGGTACACAAACATTTATTAAAAAATAGAACTCCTTAAAAGTATACTTAACCAAATTGAAAGGAAGCATAAAAGCTCACTGAAGAAAATGATTCTTTAAAAATCGGACATCTTGTATGCTGAAGACTTTATGGAACATCAAGAAGGAATCAAGCAAAATCAAAGGAAAGAAATGAAAAAAATAGAAGAAAATGTAAAATATGCCATTGGAAAAACAACTGACATGAAAAATAGGTCAACGGGAGATAATTTAAGATTTTTTGGAAAACCAAGATCCAAAAAGAAGTTACATATTTCAAGAAATCACCAGGGTAGGTCAAAAGAACTAGGATTAAAACCAAGAATCACCTACCCAGCAAAACTGAGTATAATACTTCATGGGAAAAAATAGTCATTCAATGAAATAGAGGACTTGCCAGCATTCTTGCTTAAAAGAGCAGAGCTGAATAGAAAATTTGACTTTCAAACACAAGAATCAAGAGAAGCATGAAAAGGTGGGGAGGAAAGAGAAATTATAAGGGACTTACTAAAGTTGAACTGTTTACATTTCTACATGGAAAGATAATATTTATAACTCTTGAGAATTTTCTCAGTATTAGGGTAGTTGGAGGAATTTTATATATATAGACAGAGGGCATAGGATCAGTTGAACATGAAGGGATGATATCTAAAAAATAAAATTAAGGATTGAGAAAGGAATATATTGGGAGAAAGGAGAAAGGGAGAAATAGAAAGGGATAAATTATCACTCATAAAAGAGGCAATAAAAAAACTTTTTCAATGGAGGGGAATAGGGGGGACATGAGAGGCAAAGAATGAACCTTATTGTCATTGGATTTGGCTTAAGGAGGGAATAACATGGACACTCAGTTTGGTAAGAAAATCTAACACTACAGGAAAGTAGAAGGAAGGGGATAAGCTGGAGGTGGGGAGGATGATAGAAGAGAAGGCAAATGGGAGGAACGGGTAATTAAATGTAAACACTTTTGAGGAGGGATAGGGTCAAAAGAGAGAATAGAAAAAAGGGGGTACAGGATAGGATGGAAGGAAATACAGTCTTTCACAATATGACTGTTATGGAAGTGTTTTGCATAGTTACACCAGTATAAACTATATTGAATTGCTTGGCTTTTCAGTGAGGATAAGTGGGGGGGAAGGAAGGGAGAGCAGTTGGAAATCAAAGTTTTAAAAACGAATGTTAAAAATAATTTTTGCATACAACTGGGAAATAATATATATAGACAATTGGGTATAGAAATCTATCTTGCCCTACAAGAAAATAGAGGGGATGGGGATAAGAGGAGGGAGGGGTATGATAGAAGGGAGGGCAGACTGGGGTAAGTGGTCATCAGAATGCATGCTGTCTTAGGGTGCAGGGAGGGGAGAGATAAGGAGGAAATTTGGAACTCAAAATCTTGTGGAAGTGTCTGTTGCAAATTAAAAAAAAATAAACTATTCATGGGCAGGGATGAGGACTTCTGCTTCACATAACAGTGTTCACATAGCAGATATTCAATAGTTATTTTTTGAATAAACAAAAAAATCAATGAAAAAAGAAATCCGCATGAAAACTTGCTCTGACAGATGGTAAAATAGAAATTGAAAAAAAATTACCTGCTCACCTCCAGAAAGATATCCCAAAGTAAAAACTCACAGGAATATTTATATTCAAATTCCAGGACTCCCAGATCAAGGACAAAATATTGCAAGCAGCCAGAAAGAAACAATTCAAATATTAATATACCTATAAATTATCAGAACTTTAAGTAAAGAAACTGCAAAAATATTAATCATTCTAAAAAGAAAAATCCACTATCAAGTCTTTCTCCAGTGCCTCTCTCATGATCTAGTTTAACTTAGGAAGAAAATAAGGAAGAATTACTTATTATGTCCATATAGACAGACCAATAAGGGCACTTATCTGTGGGTGACAAATACTTCTTGAGTTTTAGCTTATATGCTCAAGATCATGCAATGCTTCTGTACATAGTAAGCACTTAAATAATGTTTCATTCATTCATTTATGTTACATAATAGATCATTCATGTTCCTCAGGTAACACTAAGAATCTAACATCTAAGTAGATGATAATCACACAGGCTTGGATGAACTCCAAGGTTCCTCTTAGGTCTGAATGTCTAATGCCGTTATCTTCTGCCCTATACAACTATTTAAGGATTCTTTCTCCAACTAAGCATCTTAAATTATTTCCACCACACTGTTTTACTATCCAGTTTGAGATCTTCTCAATTCTCTTTAGTTCATCAGTGTTCTTCCAGAAATAGTATAATATACCAGATGTGGTCTGACCAGGAGAGAGTAAAATAAGGCTATTTCCTCTTCATCCTGAATGTTCTGCCTCTCTTAATTAAGTATAATTAAAATTTAGAATTAGTTTTGAAATAAAAACAGTAGGAATCTCTAAGTGGAGTATATACAGACCATATCAAAGTCACTAAGAGATAATTAGTGGTTTTCATGCAAATTATTTTCTTGGCTCTGTTATCAATATTTTTTTTCTTATTATGCAGATGTACCATGCTGTCTACATATAACGTTGGTGCTATCATGCCTTTGTCACTGGTACAGTTTGTCTAAATTGTTTTTCTATGCTTTTCTCATCTTTGGTTATGCCATTTCAACTAGTCTCCTTGGTTTCCAGTTTGTAAAGTAGCATCTGAGATAGAGTCAATAAGTTTTCTGTATCACACTCTGGTTTAGGGATCAATTATTTTCTTTGTTTAGGTAAAAATCAGTTCTGATTTCATTGGCTTTCAAATGTCTCTGACCTTAGACTCACATATCTCAAGGATCATCTCATTTCTCAGTCCTCTTGGCATGATTTATTATGCAAGGAGTATCTCTAGTAAAGCAACTGGATCCTGACCAATCCTTAGGTGATAGGATTATTCTATCCTCATCAGGTAAAATCTAGGTCCAGTAGTCAATCAATGAATCAAGTATATTAAATGCTTACTGTGTGCCAGGCACTATATCACCCACTGAGGATATCAATAAAAAAAAAACAAACCTTATTCATAAGTAGCTTGCATTTGTGTATGGGATAAAGCAAATATATATGTATACAGACATATATGTGCATATTTGTATGCATATATATGTGTTAACATAGAGACATGTATACATATATAGAGGATAAAATAAAGAAAATTAACACAAATTAATATAAATGTATTTAATTATGAGAAAATTTAGTATCAAGGCTGCTTGAAGTTGGGAAAATCAGGAAAAACTTCATGGAGAAGACAGTGATAAAGATTTAATGTATGCTATCAAGCAAAACGTATTTCCATATTAGTCATGCTGTGAAAGAAAACACAGGGTACTCCCCCCACAAATTAAGAAAGTAAATTAAGGAAAGTAAAAAATATGTTTCTATTTGAATTCAGACACTATCAGTTTTTTCTTTGGAGTGGGAAAGTATTTTTCATCATTATTCCTTTTGAATTGTTTGGATCATTGTATTACTGAGAATAGCTAATTCATTGACAGTTTATCCTGATACAGTCATGCTGTTACCACCTGCAGTATTCCTCTGGTTCTGCTTATTTTCCATTGTATTAATTTATGTAAGCCTTTCTAGGTTTTACCTGAGAGAATCTTGCTTATCATTTTTGTAGTACAATAGTATTCCATCACAACCATATAGTACAACTTTTTCAGCGCTTCCTCAACTAATGGGCATCCCCAAAATTTCCAACTACTTTTGTACTTTTAAAAAAATCTCAGTGTACAGATCTTCTAGTAGTATTGTCAGGTCAATGTGCTTGCTTAGTTTTATAGCACTTTGAGCATGGTTGCCAATTACTTTCCAAAATAGCTGAATCAGTTCACAACTCCACCAACAGTCCCATTAGTGTCTCAAGTGTTTCTACATGACTTCTAAAATTTGTTATTTTTGTTTTCTGTCATATTAGCCAATCTAACAGGTGTTGGGTGGTAGTTGTTTTAATAAGCATTTCTCAAATCAATAATTATTTAGAGTAGTTTTTTCACATGACTATGAATAGCTTTGATAACTTCATCTAAAAACTGCTTTTGATCAACTGCTTCATTATCAATCTCCGAGAACTGAAGAATGGCTGTTTTTTTTTTTTAAATTTGACTCAATTCTCTATACATTTGAAAAATATAGTCTTTATTAGGAAAAAGAACTTGTTTTTTATGCTTCCCTTTGGTTCTATATTTGAAAGCTCAATTTTCAATTTGGCTCTGGCCTTTCTATCAGTAATGTATGAAAGTCTTCTATTACAATGAATATCCACTTTTCCCCTGAAAACTGGTCTATCTACATGGACATAATAAGTAATTTTTCCTTATTTTCTTCCTAAGTTAAACTAGATCATGAGAGAGGCACTGAAGAAAGACTTGATAGTGGATTTTTCTTTTTAGAATGGTCAATATTTTTGCAGTTTCTTTACTTAAAATTCTGATAATTTATAGGTATATTCTTAGAACAAGTAGGTAGATACCCATGTAGTATGATTTTAAGGTCACCTGGAAGATCCCAGGTTAAAAAAAATGAAAAAAGTTATCTTTACCCCTCCCCACTAACTAATGGCTTCAATTCTATCATTGTAGCAGAATTCTTTTGAATTACAGTGTTGCCTGTGAATGAAACGTAAGTATTTCTGGGAAGAATAATACTAGATGTTTTCAGGCATTGAACAGCTAATTTTTTTTTTTTTTACAAATTTTAAGGTTTGCAGTGCATTTTACAAATATCTCATTTCATCACTGCAATATCCCTGGTATGTAGGTGATATTATTTTCCCCATTTTAGAGATAAGGAAACTTACTTTTGATTACATAGCAAGTAAGTGTCTGAGGTTGGATTTGAATTAAGATCTTCCTACCTCCAGTTCTAGTTCTCTATCCACCATCAATGAGTTATTCAGATCCTTTCCACAGAGCAGTTTTTATTTGGGGGTACGGTGCATGCTTTCAGAGGTTCTAAATGTATCAGCTAGGAGAGCAAAAGAGGTTCAAAAAACCATGTTGGGTGGATAGAATAGAGATACTAGCTGGTCATTTTGACACTGGCCACAGTCACATTCCCCTTCTTTCCTCAACCCTTCTTGTCAACCTCTTAACTTTATTTCCAGTCCTGATTCTTTTTGTTACTTTTTCTGTTCTTCCTGCTAAAAGTTAATAACTAAAGTCACAGAAAATGTAATTCCATTCACAGACTGTTCTAAGCATTTCTGATACCTCAGAAGTTTAAAAGACTTCTAGGAGCTGGTGGCAAAAAGGTCAAAAAATGAAGCAGTTGCTTGGCCAGAAAGTTTTATTTTATGGAAAGCTAAAACTGCTTTCGTTGAGACTTTCATTCCCCTACCCCCTTGTAATCGCTAATATTCAAGAGGAAGAAAAGATAGGAGAATGAGGCACGGATTCTACCAGTTTTCCCTATGCAGTTGATTAAGTAAACAGTAAGATCCCAAAGCAATTTGGGACCCAGGCTGTGGAAATGAGTAAGCAAGGAAGCCCAAGACTGAGCGGCTGTTCAAAGATGCTTAGCAGCAACAGCGAACAACAAATCTGTTCCGCATCTAACTCATTTCTCTCTGTGCATCAGGGAATCAGAAAATGAACACTCTGTCTCAAGTCATTGGCCAGGAGATATTCATGAAGGCTCTCTCCATAGGAATCAACATATTAAATACTTTAAAAAAATAGGTCACTAAACTAAAGCAAGCCTGCACATGAGATTACATGGCAAACATAGTTGAAAAGTGAGAATTTGAAATATCTTGGGTCTGTCATCCAATTATCACTGAAATAATTTAGCCTTTCCAAGAAGCTTCACCTGCTTGCTGCAGAAATATTTCTGGGTTTTTACCACTCAGGGGACCATTTTGCTTGGCATCTACCCTGTCTATATCCTGTGGTCTTTAATTCTGATTTCCCAGTCTTTTTTGTCACTGTGGTATCTGGTGAGCAGGAAGATATAAGTGACTTTTTTTCCCCTTGAAAACTCAATTGTTTAATTGATGCATTCAAAATATTCATCACACAAGCCAGTTAAGTATCTTAATCATCTTGGAAAAGGAAGTCATTGTCAGTTGAGAAACCCTGGTTCAAATTTTCCTTTAGGTGGTAACTAACATAACCATATAATGTTGAATAAGTCACAGAATCAAACTGAATCTTGACATTAGAATGAAACTCAGGGGTCAGCTTGTTCTAGTGGTATAGAACCTGAAAAAGAAATCCTTCTACAGAATCCTTGGCAAGTGGTTGTCCAACCTTTGTATAAAGACCTGTATATGTATAAAGAGGCTACTGATTAATTGAATCTTTTCATTTTAAGATGACTCTAGAAACCTCCCCACTTCTGGCCAAAAGGTATCTTCTAGCATCTTCCAATCACTGTGTTGTATATTACTTAATCCCCTTTGCACAATACAACCCTTTAAAAATTTGAAGATTGATATATATTTCTTCCCTGAGTCTTCTCCCTCTGCAGGATAAAAATTCCCTAAGTTTTCTATTGATCCTCAAATGACAACATCACAAAGATAGTAAATGATAGAACTTCAAGTTGAACCCAGATCCTCTGACTCTATGACTGTAATACCATCTCATTTATTTGTTAAATTTGATAATTATTTGGCATCTTTTTTCTAATTCCATCTTGGCTATGGTTTAGTTCTCATTTAGTCACATTTAATCATGCCTGACTCTACATGACCACATTTGGGGTTCTTTTTGGCAAAGAAGTGGAGTAGTTTGTTATTTCCTTCTCCAACTCATTTTATAGATGAGGAAACTGAGGCAAATAGGCTTTAAGTGACTTGCCCAGAGTCATACAGCTAGTATATAGGCTGAATTTGTACCCAGGTCTTCCCAATTCTATGGCCAGCAATCTGTCCACTGCACTTAGTTGTGGGTTGGGTCCATTTCTCCTTGTCTCCTCAGTTGACTGTTCTATGAGGAATTCAACCCTGTATTTGTCATCTTGTACCACAATGTTTTATGCATGAGTTTGATTTGACTTAAATGAGGAACTATTGGACCTTTTCTAAAATCATGCTAATGGACCTAGAATTTAATCTTACACTGCATTAAGCCCATTATACTAGTTCTTTTACACATTGACATTAATATGATTTCTACTTTGTTGTTTGAAATTCTTCATAACTATGGGTAAGCATCATTATATTTTCCTGAGATTAGGATTTTTTGGCCTTCTTTTTATAATAATTTAACTTCTTTAAGATGTAGTTTTCTTATCTTTAAAATGAGCAAGATAGACTAGTTGATCTCAAAATCTTTGCCCATCCCCAAATTGATAGAATTTCAGAATTTTTGTTTCAAAATTTCATGGGGAGAGAAGTGCCATTGTATTTTCCCCTCTTAAACTTCCCTCATCTCTCGTTTGTACAAGAAACAGTACTTTCTTCTAAGGTATAAAGAGGGTAGAAAGTTAGAGGTTTAACTTACTTTACCTAAGTCCAATTGCTAAACTAAGCACATTTTTTTTATTATTTATTTTTAACATAGTTTATAACAGATAAAGCAATTCCAACTTTTGGTCAGGTGATACTTCTTTTTAAAGCATTTACAATATGGACAACAAAAGAAATTTTTTTTGAACATTAACCAACTGAGACACAAATAATATTTATGTTGCTAAATTCACAAGCTCTTGACATAATTGTCTCCACAGTATTACTAAGAATTAAAGGATCCTAACTTATCATTGTTGGTCTAAAGTCCTAAGCTTAATAGCTTAATTTTAGACAACTCGGATGTTCCCCTACCCATAATCTATACTTTAATAGATCTGGTATTAAGCTTACAAATCTTTTGACTATAGGAAATTGCCAACAATAATAAGGACAATGCAGGGATACAATGTCACCCCAATTTCATGTCATTTTCAGGCAGGACTAGATTATCCACTTGCATTCAGTCAGGCTTAAAGTCTGCCAGGTGTCAGTGGGGAAATTGAGTCAGGAGAATCCTACCTCAGCCCATGCTGAACAGCTGCTCTCCCACCTTTCTCTTGAGATCACCTATGCAGTTCATACCAGAATCTCATCAGCTTACTGGAATCATGGATTGGAGGCTCAGATCACCTTTCTTGCTACTCATACCTGGAGTTAGACTCAGAAGAACAGTCACTTAATAGTCTCATAGCATCTAAAAATGGCAAGTTCCAATAATCGGGTTTCAAATATGATTATAGTTTCACTTTGGCTAAGGAACATCTTTTGAGGCAAGTCTTAAATGACTTACATGCCTTTCTATACATGTTCTAGTTCTTGATTAAATGGCAATCACAAAATCAAATTTACCATTAAAACTTTGACTTTTCCATCAATGCCAAATTTTACCTGAGGTTAGCTTCCTCTAGAAAATTTAGACTGAAATTCTGTTCTCCAAACTAAAGATGTCATTGATTTATTCTCAGTAATTAATTCAGTCTATTGTTTTAATACTAATTACCTCACTTAGTAGCGTGTCCAATTTTTCTCCCCATCACTCCCCCCCCCCCCCGCTTCCTAATACTTTGCATTCTGATTACTCCTTCCTTCAATATACCCTCCCCTCCATGACACCCAACCCCTCTCCTATCCCCATCTTCTCTCTTTTCTTGCAGGACAAGAAAAATTTCCATAGCCCTATCGCTGTAGTTCTTATTTCCTGATTATATGCAATAAAAATTCTCAATATTTTTTTCTAATACTTTGAATTCCAACTTCTCTCCCTCCCCCCCCCCCCTCCCCAGCCCTACTGAGAAGGCAAGCAATTCAGTACAGATTAAATATGTGTTGTTTTGCAAAAGAATTCCATAGTAATAATGTTGGGTAATACTAATTATATTGCCCTCTGATCTACCCTATCCCCCCGTATTTTCCCCCCCTACAATTGACCTTGTCCCTTCTTGAAAATGTTTATTTCTAGTGACTCCCTTCTCCCATTTGCCCTCCCTTCTAACATTCCCTTTGCTCCACTTGTTGCCTCCTCTCCTACTTTCCTGTGGTGTATATAAATTCTCATATCAAAATTAGTGAGCATGTTATTCCCTCCTTCAGCCACATGTGGGGAGAGTAGCTTTATTTTTCTCCCTCTCCCCTTCTCCCTTATCTTCTCCACTGAATAAGATTTTTCTTATCTCTTTTATGAATTATAGCCTGCCCCATTCCATTACTCCCTTTTTCTTCCCAGAATTTTCCTCCTTCACCCCTTAATTTTTATTTTTTTGTGTGTGTATATATCATCTCTTCTGACATAACAAACCCTGTACTCTCCATCTAACTATGTGTATGTGTGTGTGTATATACAATCTCTCCAACTACCCAAATACTGAGAAAACATTCAAGAGTTAAAAATATTTTCTTTCCATGTAGTAATGTAAACAGTTCAGCTTTAGAGAGTCTTATATGATTTTTCTTTTCTGTTTTCATGCTTCTCTTGATTCTTGTCTTGGGAAGTCAAATTTTTAAATACAGATCTGGTCTTTTCCTCAACAAGAAATCTTCAAATTCAGCTATATCACTGAATGACCATTTTTTTCCCCTTGAAGTATTATATTCAGATTTGCTGGGTAGGTGATTCTTGGCTTCAATCCCAGTTCCTTTCACTTCTGAAATATCCCACTCCAAGCCCTTCCATCGGTTAATGTTGAAGTTGCCAGATCCTGTGTTATCCTGACTGTATTTCCACAGTACTCAAATTGTTTCTTTCTAGTTGCTCACAGTATTTTCTCCTTGATCTGGGAACTCTGAAATTTGACCACAATATTCCTAGGAGTTTCTGTTTGGGTTTCTTTCAGGAGGTGATTGATTAATTCTTTCACTATTCATTTTGCTTTCTGATTCTATAACATCAGGGCAGTTTTCCTTGATGATTTCATGGAAGAGAGTATCTAGGCTCTTTTTTTGATCATGGCTTTCAGGTAGTCCAATAATTTTTAAATAATTTCTCCTGTATCTCTTTTCCAGGTCAGTTGTTTTTCCAATGAGTTGTTTCACCTTATCTTCTATTTTTTCAAATTTTTGGTTTTGTTTACTAACTTCTTGGTTTAACTCATAGTCATTCTTTTCCCTGAACTCAAATCTCTCTTTCAATGAATTATTTTGTTCAGTGAACTTTTGAACCTTCCCCTTCATTTGGCTAATTCTACTTTTTAAAACCTTCTTCTTCTTGTTAGTGTTTTGGACCTCTTTTTCTAATTGAGTTAGCCTGTTTTTTAAAGCTGCTATTTTCCTCAGAATTTTTTTCGTTCTCCTTTAGTAAGCTGCTAACTTGTTTTTTAAGGTCTTCTATTGCCTGAGCCCATTTTAAGTTCCCTTTGGAGGCAGAGGCCTTGACTTCCTCTGACAGTATGCCTTGTTCTTCCTCATCTAAAGGGATGGGGGGAGACACCAGTTCCCCAAGAAAGTAACCTTCTATGGTCTTATTTTTTCCCCTTTTTTGGGCATTTTCCCAGCGAGTTACTGAGTTCTGAGTTTCCTCTCCACCACCACCTTGCCTCTAGTTCTGCCCAGCTAGTGCTTGGGGGTTGAGATTCAAATGTGCTGCTCCCAAGCCTCAGGGCTTTAGGCAGGGGCAGGGCTGCTATTCAGTGTGAGATTAAGTTCAGCTGCTCAGGTGGGGGCAGGGCTCAGTTCCCTCAGGGAGTTTACTAGGAGACCTTCAACAATGGATGCGGGCTACTGCCTGCTTTGGGAGCCCCTATCTGCTGCTGCCTCTGCTGCTGCCTCCTAAGGGTGCCTGAGTTATGGGAATGCCCTGCTCCCCTCTCAGCCAGCTGAGAAGACCCTTTCACTGACTTTTGGTGCCTGTGGGTTGAGGGATCTGAGCTGCTGCTGGAGGTTCTGTCCCTGAAGACTGCTCATATCTGCTCCTCTCTGTGCTGCATGGCCAAGGCAGGACTGGGCTGTTATCTGGGTCTGGTGTGCACCGGACCTTTCCTGTCAGTTTTTCAGGTCTCTCTGGAACAGACATCTCCACTCCATTGTTCTGTGACTTCTGCTGCTCTAGAATTTGTTGAGAGTTCTTCTTTACATGTATTTTATGGGCTGTAAGGTGAGAGTTAAGCATATGTGTATCTTTCTACTCCACCATCTTGGCTCCTCCCCCTAAGGACATTTTTTTTTTTTCTATTCTTGACTTCCTCCAGAAGTTTCTGCCATGAGAGTTTGGTGATGATATCCAGTCAATGAAAAATGCCAAGAAGAGCCTGGCATTATTCTTTTATTTGGTGTCACAAAATGTCTTGTCATTCAATAAAATCACAGGGTTTCTTAGGACAATACAAAAAGAAATCTCATTACCCAAGGCAGATTTCCAGGAAAATGTCCTTCTTCTCAGGTAACTGTGTATCAAAAACTCATTCCTCAGAAATTCTGTGAGATAATTTAGGCAGCATCAAGTAAACCTTTTAGATTTAAAAATCAGGTCTGAAAAGGCTGAATCCAACTGCGATGAAATAGCAGTCGTCTGTGAGATGGAGCTTTAATACCAACTGTTTTTCTACTAATTTAAGGTAACCTTATTTTTCTAGGACTGTTTTTGTTTGTTACTTGTTTGGTATAACGAAGGGGTTGATCCAGGTGTTTTGGAGGTTTCTTTCTATTGATTTTTTAAAAGTCTGTGATACTATGTTATCATTCTAACTTTGAAGACCATGCATAAAATAATGATAGTTAAATCATCAAGTCCCATGATACTTCTTTTAATTCTCTTCTCTCCCTTCTTCAGTGAATCATGAGAGATCAGTACACTGTCACAGACCTGAAATAAAAATTCATCAAATGAGAAGATGCAAATTTCAGCTTCACACAGTTTATTCCTACTTATAGTTTCTTCTGTGTCTTTTTTCCTTAAGAAATTCAGTTGGTAACAAAAGTTCAAGAATTTTAAGATGACTATAGGATTCTCCCAGCCATGAAAGAATCATAAAATCAAAGGAATCAACAAAGGCAAGAGAAGGTTCTGTCTTATTTTGTACTCCAAAAAATCCATTTATGCAGAGGCCTTTAAAGAAAATCTATAAACCCCTTTCATCTGAAATCTAAAGTTTAATGTAGAGCTTTATAAATGACTTATTTCTATATTAGCACACAAATATCAGGTAGAATTCATGTATAATGAATTGAATATATTAGTGAATTTAACTGAGTTCTCTTTTACCTATAGGAGTTTTGAAAAGTCTTATCACCATTTTGAGCTTAGAACAGCATAAAGAGTTCTGGATAATCTGTGTGTGTGTGTGTGTGTGTGTGTGTGTGTGTGTGTGTGTGTGTGTGTACAGACACATATACATACATATATATGAATGCATGTGTATATTGTATATATATACATATTTACCTTTTACGCAGTTATATGAATGCTTGTGTGCATGTATGTAAAATGTACACACATGCATATATACACGTGTGTGTGCAAAAGGTAAACTCAGAACTTGTCTGTGGTTAGAATCTCAGTGAGATTCAATGAGAAGAGCCATGAAACATAACATATGATAGAGGGAGAGACAAAGGCAGATAGGAAGAGAGAAAGAGGGAGAGAGAGAGACAGAGAGAGAGAGAGAGAGAGAGAGAGACAGAGACAGAGACAGAGACAGAGACAGAGACAGAGAGAGACAGACTGACAGAAAGACAGACAGAGACAGAGAGAGAGAGAGAAGTCTAGTCCTCACTATTCTCCATTCTACTTTTAAAATTCTGTGCTTCTGAAGTATATGAAACTCCTAAATGAAGATGGTCTATTTATCCTAAGGAGAGGGAGGAGAGCACATGTTTAAACATGTCACTTTGCTAATTGAAAAATTGGAAAGAGATCTAGTGTCTAGTGAGATGCAAGAGTATAGTGAAAACTGCACTTTTTTTATATCTAAAAATCAAGTTCCTTTGGGTATTTAAATGAGATGTTGTAGCTAACAGAGTGCAATTTATTTTTATTTTGTGGGCTGAGAAAGATTGGAGTTCAACTTCACTGAGGACTTCCAATTACTTGAAAGACTCAAAGTAAAATCTATCACATTAACATATTTCCTTTGAATTTTAGTTGCAGTCATTTTTAAAAATATTCTTCAAAAATATTTTTATAATTATTTATCTGGATCCATGATTTTCTTCATGATAAGGAATGTTTAGTGACAAAATTCTCTGTACCAATGCAAAATAGCAGCTGCTCTCTAGTTTATAGGATTAGAGATGCCTTGGAGTAGTAAGACATCAAATAACTTACTCCTACAATCAATGTGTCAACAGCAGGACTGGAATGTAGGTCATCTTGACTTTGCCAGCCCTCTGTCCACTACTCCATGCTGTCCCTCACTTATAGGTATTCGATATTAAAGTCATTGGTAAATTTAGTCTTACAAATGTTAGAGTAAGAAAGGACCTTAGAGATCATCACTCTAACCTCCTAACTTTACATAGGAGGATGGGTCTCCATTGTTAATCCTACCCCCCTTCCCTGCCTAAGATGCAACTACCTTTGTTGGGTAAGAATATTTCTTGAATCAACCAGAACCAAGTATAATCAAGCCCTCTAGAATACCCTGAATCATTTCAAGTATTTTCATTAGAGAGTTGGATTTTGTATATAAGTAAGGAGCTATCACAAAACTAGGACAAATAGGTAGCACAATGGATAAAACACTGGGTATGGAGTCAGGAAGATTCATCTTCCTGAATTCAAATCAGATGTGAGGCACTTATTGTCTGGGTGACCCTGGGCAAATCACTTAACCCTGTTTGCCTCAGTTTCTTCATCTGTAAAATGAACTCAAGAAGGAAATGTCAAACTGCTCCAGAATCTTTACCAAGAAAACCCCAAAAGGGGTTATGAAGAATCACACATTACTGAAGCAAATGAAAACAAGCAGAATCACAAAACTATAGGGCAATCAAAAGGGTTTGGAAGAAGAGGGGAATGAAATAGATCATAAAGAGAACTAAGAAGCAGCATCCTTACTGTAACCAGTGAAATGAGAAAGCAGATATCAGGAAGGGACATTGGCTCTTTTGGGATCTTGGAGCAGAAGACCCAGGCCGATGCCAATAATATAGAAATCTACTTAAAGAATGAGGGAAGTCTCAGTAAAAGGTCTCTTCTTTCACTAACCTCCCTTCCTTAATATCCCCTGCTCATCTATCCAAACACACTATCATTGCTATTTCATTACCAGAATGTTTTCAGTAACTCAAACTTTACTTCAACCACAAAGGGCTTGGGGATCAAGTAGAAATAGAAATAAATATAAATTTAGAAAGAAATGTAAATGTCTGAAATGTGAGAGATTTTGCACACTGGTATCTTGAAATGATTGTGACTGAACTTATTATTACATACCTAAAGGCACAGAAGGAACCATATGAACCTTAAGGGTTATTAATATTGCCCTAAGGCTTAAGATGAGCTAATTGTTGTAACAGAATATTAAATTTGAGAAATCTAAGACCCATGGTTATATGATTTACCTAAAGGTACAATTATAATAAATAGCAGAACCAGTATTCCTCTCCAAATTGTTTGACTCCAAAATCATTGTGCCACAATACTCCTTTCATTGCTCCATGAGATCAATACTAGTACCTTTCAATATGTGTCTTTTTATAGTTATATCATTAGACTTCTGGATCTAATGGCACCTCTTCTGTGGGCTCAGTCATAGAATATAATTTTGGTTTAGTTTTGGCCTTCTAATGATAGTGAGTAGTCTCAATATTTTCCCATCTGAGGTTTGTTAGTTTTTAACCAATGTTTAGGTCTTCTCAAAAAGAGAATTAAAAAAAATACTCAGTAGGTCATGTAATCCAGATATAGAGGCAGGTATTTTTTTATTTTAGTCAAATACTCCAATTTTTTAAGACTTACAGTATAATTAGAATTACTTAAGATGAGATGTGTTAACATCTTATAACCATTGTTATAATCTTTCTGAGAAAGTGGATAAATTAACCTTACCCAAAGATAAAAGCGAAATAGTCTAATCTAGTGGATAAAGAACTGGCCTTGAAGCCAGAACAACCTGCGTTTGAATTCTGCCTATAACATACACTAGCTTTATGTCACTGTGAAAGCCACTCTGTGTTTCAAAACTCAGGAGTGGAGAACCTGTGGCCTCCAGATCACATATGCTTCTCTAGGTGCTCATGTACTACCTTTCAATTGAATCCAAATTTCACAGAACAAAACGTCTGGATTCAGTCGAAGGGTCACACAATGACCTAGAGGGCCACATTTTGCCTCAAAGTAGGTTCCATACCCCTGAGATTCTACACAATTCTATTAGATTTTGAGTTTCAGATAATTTATTACCTTGAATAGTAGAAGCTTTCTCACTTAAGTGTTCTAAATACAAATGAAATCACAAGTCCTAGATTGGAAAATATTTCTTGGGATCATTAAATAAGCATGACCACTCTGCCTTGTCTCTGTCTGCATTGCCCAGAGAAATCCTGGTCATTTTCCGTTTGTGATTTTCTTATATGATAAAGAAACTACCTTTTTAACTAGTCAGTTTGATCTGATGAGTACTAGAACTAATAGATTCAGAAGTGGAAAGAATTGTAGAAGTAATTCCATCCCAACCCTTCATTTTACAGAGTAGCAAACTAAGAAAGATTATGTGATTTGCCCAATGTTACTAATTTTGTATGATAGGCAAGATATGAACTCAGATCTTCCTGACTATAACTGTGACACCTTACTACTACATCATGAAGCTGCCTAGCCTAGATATATCTTAAAGATGATGCTTAGTTAGCCATTAAGAAAAGAAAGCAGAAGATGCAAAAGGCAATCAGGGCTTTATTGCCAAGGCAATATGCCAACTTAGTTCCCAATCACAATATATAAAAGTCTCTCTTTATAGAAGACAGAAGAAAAACATTTATTTAGACATCAGAAAGCCAAATCCCAGAACCAGAAAGCAAAATCTGTCATGGTGCTCAACAAGTTAATAAACATGATCACTATAGGGAGCAAAGTCATTCCAAAGACTCCTACTCTCAGGCAGAGCCTTCTCACAAGCAAATACTCACAAGCCTGAACCTTGCCACACTTACCTGCCTGTGTCCTTTCTTCTCTGACCAGACCATGCCCACTCACTTCCTCCAGGTTTTATTCCACCCTTCCTATTCCTCCTGTTCAGCAAGCTCCTCCCACCACATGAGACTTAGGCTTCCAGGTGATTTAAGCAGATCATATGGACCTATTGATGACTGAGAAAGGTCTTTCCATTTAAATTACTATTATAAGAGCCCAAACACAAATTTACCTACTTCAATCAATGCTTTCTGTGGGAGTAGCCTTAGGGTACCAAGATGGGAAAAGCACTAGCTTATCCCCTAACCCCCATGGGAATCTTACAAATATATGATTTCATCTTGAGAATCCAAAAAGAGTTTAAATGGAAACTTTGTTTCCAATGCTGCATAGCGGTATTCTATAAACTTGGAGCTATCTTGGGGCAAGAGAGGAAAAAGGGACCACTTAGGCTTCTCTGGATCATACCGAAGCAATTGATCTTTTTATCTCTGAGCCATAACATGGTCAAATTTGTTACCCCCAATTAGATATGCTGAGCCAACACAGATGGTCAGCAAGAATCAGAGCCACTTCCATGAAATGTAATTTTGGTTGTTCCCTCATTCCATTTTATGGAGAAAGATGTTCTATGGAATTACCTTCATATAATTTCCTTCTCTCCATGATCTTATTGGTTCTGAAAACACCTCTGTGAAACCTAGGACTTATATTACTATTCTGATGCTATAAATAAGGAAATGGATTTACAGAGAAGTTAAGTGATGTTTTTCAGTGTTACATGATGAGGAAATGACAGATCTGGGATCAGATCTAAAGTTTTCTAATTTGTAATCCAGGATTCTTAGTATTCCAACGAGAGATAATAAATGCTTCACAAATGCTTCTTGTGGTATTAATCTCCTTGGTGAATGTAAATACAGAGTCATTTGTTCATTCAAGAATTATCTGAATATTTATTTTAGCAGTAGCAATTTGCTAGTGAGGGGGAGATATAAAATAATGAATAAAAAATTAAAACATAAAATAGTGTGGAATTAAGTGCCAATACTAAAAATATAGACAATATATGCTACCACCTACAGAGGATTGGTTTTGATGTGGTGTGTTAGTGCTCAGGATAGATTTTGGGAAGAGGGATATAGGAACATAAAAAAAAAAAAAACGGAATTGTTAGAAGACTAGTCTTAGTCTTCTTATGTTTATGCCTGTTAATATGTAGATAAGTGGAGTCTTTGGAAATGCAAAAAAGGAGTCAATAAGAATGAAGGCTTCCAGAGTAGGGAAAAATTGAATACTGTAGAACAAGTAAGATCAAGTAAAAAGTATTTATTAAGTTCCAAGCACTGTCCTAATTTCTGGGATTACAGAGCAAAGCTAGTATTAAACAGCATAAAACTGTACGTTCTCCCAAAAATTTCATAATCTGTTGAAGGAGACAACATGCAAACAGCTATTTTCAAACAAAATAAATACAGGATAAATGGGAAATAACAGTGTCAGGAGAAAAAGGACATGTGTATGAAAAATATTTCAAATTAACCAGACATGAAAACTGATTTACTAATGGTGGTGGCAGTGAGCCAAGATTAAAGTAAAGTAAATTTATTTGATTTATTTTACGGTGGTACCTAAAAATATTCCTTTTATTATATTATCTATGGTGTCAACGTATTAAGTAAAGCAATAATTCTCAAACTTTTTGGTTTTAGAATCCTTTACATTTTTTAAATTGATGAGGACTCTCCAGAGACTTATGTTTTTGTAGGCTATATTTATTAATAATTTACATATATTGGAAAATTGACATGTCTTGGTATTATCATGAAAAAAAGAGATTTTGCCTTGTGGATCCCAAGGAAGAGACTTGGGGATGCCCTAAGATTCCAAGGACCATTCTATGAAGGACACTGTGGTGGAGGATAGAAGATATTTAGTAGTTGTCTATTCCCTTACTCTTGTAGGGTAGGAAACACACGGATGTTATTAACAAAAGTTTAGTTTAATGAAAATTTATGTATCTTTACGCAGTTTCAATATTTTCATTTTCTGAAAAAAAGTTTCCTAACATTAATATCTACAGGGTTTTTTCTTCTTCTGTAGGCTGTTGGTTTCCTTGACTTAAAGTTATTAGGGATATTCATTTTCACTCTTGCAGCCCAGAGCTGTGGCTTTATTCTGAAATGTAAAATTACTAAACCTTTCTTAGAAGACTGAAATTCTAGTTTCAATTCTGCCACTTACTAGCTGTGTGATCTCATACAAGTTACATTATCTCTCTCACTCTCAGTTTCTCCATTTATAAAATAATCATGGCAATCATTTACTTACCATGGTGGCCGCAGAGTCTTGTTTTAAGATTGATATAATATGATGTATGAGAAGGGCAACTAGATGGTGCAGTGGATAGAGTGCTGAGTCTGGAGTCAGGAAAGACTCATCTTCATGAGGTAAAATC